>NW_010127679.1:0-17714 GCF_000699245.1 Pterocles gutturalis | reverse complement strand
GATGAGTCGTTCCGGGCCGAGCTCACGGCATCGCACTGAGCGGCGCTGAGCCATGGGGGAGAACAGTCCCGACGGCAACGTTATCTACTATGAAGTGGAGGAGGATGATTTAGCCCCAGAGGACAGCATGATGAGGTTTGCTGATAAAAACGGGCTGGTCTCCTCGTCGTCCGGGACGGTGTATGACAGGACGACGGTTCTGATAGAGCAGGACCACAGCGTGCTGGAGGATGATGAGGATGAAGGACAGTGCGGTGATCACTTGCCTTTTTTACCAGAGGGTCATGAAGAAGGATTTCATTTAATAGCAGATCATGAAGGAATGTCCCAGGGTTACGTGCAACATATTATTTCTCCAGATCAGATTCATCTAACGATAAATCCTGGTTCAACTCCCATGCCAAGGAACATTGAAGGAGCCACGCTCACTTTACAGTCTGAATGCCCAGAAACCAAGCTTAAAGAAGTAAGTAGCTGAATGTGATTCTGAATTTTATGTTGCTTGTGAGTGCTTTTTACTTGGTGACCCTAAAGGCTTTGAAAAGATGCTTTTCTAAAGCTGTTTGCTTGGAGGTGGATAGAAGTTTCCCTTGTTCTTTAGTTCCTGTGTAGTGGAGTGAACTGCACTCCGTTAAATCTGCTGTTACTTTAGTGGTAGCGATGCCTTGTGCTGATGGGCGGAACTGTTCCCCACAGTCACTAAGTGGCTCAGCAGCAAAGCTGCAGGTGTCATTGGTTGTCACACTGATGTCCAGCTGCTTTCCCGTGAAGCAGCCAGGAAGCACTTTTTGACATGTGGCAGCACCCCAGGTAGCAGAACATAGTACTGAAAATGTGTTTATGTTAGTAACGTGTTTGATTTTAGTGTTTTTTTATTTTTTATTTTGGTAGGACAGTTATTTCCTGGGTTCAAGGATAACTAAAGAGAACATGGACTCTGTTTCTCTGTGGTTAACCACATTCTTGAGAAAAGTGCATCCACGTTACAGGTTAAATTCCAGACTGTTGGCAGTAGCTAAAGTATGAAACTGAAAATGCCCAACTTCAGATTACTTGGAACTTTATTGTGTCGGTCACAGGAAAACTGCGAGAAGAAAATAAGGGAAACTTTAGAGTACCTTCTGCTGTATTTTGAATGCTTAAGTAAGCTTACATATCTTAAATGGTGATTACTTTTAATTCTGTTTCCCTGATGAATTCTGCTGGCGTGCAGAGTAGACTGGCTTGGGATTCTTGCTTTTTAGGCAAAAAAGCAATGCAAAATTGACTGAAATACCAAGGCAGTGACAACTTTGTGTTCCTCTCTTGGCCCTTCTGAGTTAAAGAAGGGATGATCTGTACAAGTGTCTGTGCTAGTGGTGGCATCAACTACTCGTGTAACTGATATTCAGTGAAAGAGGGAGTTGCAGAAAGGAGCCCTTGCTGAGAAAGGAAGCTCGGTTTGAACACTCTGAATAATTTAGATTAGTGGGGAACCTTCATTATCGCTTCCTCAGCAGTGAGGAAATGGGGCTGCAGGAGGTCAGCTCTGGAATTAGTTATGAAATTTACGGGCTGAGGTTTGTTCAGTAAGCCCATTCAAATCTAAGGAACTCGTTTTGCTCAGTTATTACTCATATTAGCAGCTGCTGTATCCTGCCTTCTTAGCTGCTAAAATATTTAATTTTTGTCTGTCAGTCGTACGGGTACTTTCTTTCTTTTTGTTGGATAATCAGCTTGCACTCTGCAGTGTCTGAGAACAGTGGGTGCTGAACAGGTGCTGATGACTGCACATGCAACTAAACTGATTTATTTCTTCACCCCTCATTTTTAAAAAAGGCTTGTAAGACCTGGAATTTCATAGAATCATTAGGGTTGGAAAAGACCCCAAGATCATCAAGTCCAAGTGTCTAATGACAGACAAAAGTAACAATTGAGGGAAATCTCATAAACTCAGGACGAGTTGCAGGTAAACTGCGCAGTTTAAGCAGACTTGGGCACAGCGTGGCAGGCTCAGCCTTTGCCAGTCTTGTTGTTTGTTGGACAGTTGGTTCCCACTTCTACGTGAAATGCTTGATGAGGACTCTCCTGGTTCCCTCTGGTGCATCTCCCGGGAGAGGCACGCGCTGTCCTTTGCAGAAAGCATGGCTGATGCAGCCACAGCCCTTCTCTTCAGAGCAGCTTGTTTCTGCACGCTTTGCATCCTCGCCATCTGGGGTTTTCCGTGTTGCCGCCACGTCTCTCTTTGGTTATTGCTTGTGTCTGGCAGTGGTGTTGCGTACTTGCCGCTGTAACTGCGAGTCTTCTGTGGTCAGTATCTGCACAGTGGTGTGTGTATCATTAGTGCTTGTTGTATGTGCTGATGTTCCTAATGTGAAAAGAGAATTCAAGGCTTTGCTGCTTTACAGAAAGTTTTATTTTTCTTAGAACATGGTGGTAGTATGGCTTCTGTCTGCAGTATCCTTCTCGGAATAATTTGTGAAATAAAGGCTTGGCTTTTGAGAGAAGGGGGAGCACTGTCTCTGGCATAGTCCAGGCCACTGAGCTCCAAGTGTTGCTGCCGTGTTCCTTTAAATACATGCATTGGCAGCTGAGAACCAAATACTTCATCTATAATTAATATTCTCCTTTTCTTTCACTTCCTAGACCTAAATGTAAACACTTAGAAAGCTTAACAGACTCCTCACTTGATTTCTAGGTGGTTCATGTCTGTGTCAAATCCCGTCTGTGTGATGGGAAGTGCTGTGGAGAATGTCCTGGGGCGCAGTGTGTAAAGTGTTAGTGTCCAGCGGCCGTAGAACCCCACAGGGAACATCTACAGGAGTACTGATCCGTAAACTGTGCTGGATCTGATGGTCCCGGTGAAGATAATGCCTCCCTTCCCATCTGATAAAGTGTACTGTCAGACCTTGTGTCTCTGTTTTATTGGTCTGTGCTCTGGTGTTTTGGCTGACTCAACACAACCAAACTTCTTAATTATGTTGTAACTGTGTTGTAACGCTTGGGTATTTATTGATGACTTTGATCTGATTTGAACTGTGAATGCAGGGCAGGTTGTTTTACAGTGGAATTACTGTTTCCTTCTTTGTGCGGCGCTTCTAATAATGCAAAGTGACTAGATAAAGATGTGTCTCTTCAAGTTACTGTTGGTCCTATCATCTGGATTGTTTGTTCGACTTAAACACTTGATGTTTCTCATCGTTCCTCTTTATTGTGATAAATAGCTCCTCTTGATAATAAATAGCTTGGAAAACTCATATGGAAGGATTAAAAAATCCTCAGTTCTTCCTTAGGCACACCGAGAACAACGTGTTTTTGGTGTTACTCCTACTTAACACATCTACCTAAATTCCTGTTATTCCGAGAGGAGCATGGCTTCAAAGCAAGTGGTTTGATACTTGCCTGGCAATAGACCAAGGCGTCCCATGTTATTCTCTTCTCAGTTTCCAAGCTGTGGTAGTGAAGAACCGTGATTATCAAATGCTCTTTTCTGATGGGTGTATATAAAGAAAAAAGAACAGTTATCGAGTCATGGGATGGGTAGAAACCCATAAACGTTGCACGCTGGTTCTGTACAGGTTCATCTGGTTCTCCTGGTATCAGTCCCTGGTTCAGTATCTGTTTTTTTGGAGCCTTTTTTAAGCAGTAATGCTGGGTGCTGTGAGGTAGGTGGTCTGTGCCTTGGAAAGGAAGAAGATGGATGGCTTATGTCCTGCTGTATTCTCTTACTGGCTGGTTCTTAGAACACTGACTCCACAGTTCCTGCCCCCTGTTGTGGGTTTGTGTTGCCTTTCTAAACATTTCCAAATCAGCATCTTTTGGAATACTCCTCTGCTTCGTGCCTGCCAGCCATCAAGGCCTCTCTTGGGCTCTGTAATCACTTCGAGATGTTAAGGTTTCTCAGCTGCGACAGTCAAATGAGATCTGCCAGTCTGATAATTAGTGTTGAGGATGAATTCATTCAGGCATATCAGATGGCTTATTCCTTCTACTTCACAAGAGAGAATGAAATCTAATTAAGCGTTAGGGCTTGCACACTGGAAGCTGCTGCAACAGGCAACAAGAGACTGTGTAGAAGCTGGGAAGGCTCCCAAACTGAGCTCAGTAGGAGATTGTTTCCGGGTGGTCTGGATAGCCGACTGGGAAATGCATTGCCCTTGCCTTAGGGTGTAAAGCACCTGGTTTGGTTCATTACCCTTCAGGCACTGACCACTGCGGTGAACAAAGTACAAGGAGGGCTGCTGTTGACATCAAAGGCAGTAGTAAACGGGCTGATGGTCACACCGAAGGAGATGCTGGAAACAGGAGTTCTCCTTCAAGGTGTTGGTGGGAGTTCAGCACACAGGGCAGTGCTTTTGAGGATCAGGTGTGAAAGTACATTTTGTGGAAGTACCGTATCTTCCTCCTCCACAAATGAGTAGCTCGTATGTACTACGTACAGGAGTAGCGGGTAGGTTTGATAGCTCTTAGCATCCTTTCCAACGATTTCAGCTTTTTAGCTAGATACATTTTGAATTATGTGTTTTTGCTTTTTTTCTCTTTTATTAGATTACAATTCTTCTATAAGGTCAGCTTGCTTTCCTGCTTTCTGTGCCACTCCTTCCTCACCTAGTACAGCAAAAATACTGAGTTATCTAATAATTAAATGGCAATAATTTTTTTTCTGTGGGGTAAAAATCTATTCCATTGTCTTTGATGTTTAACTGCAGTTCTACCCTGTTTGATATCCGAGAAATGCTTGAAAACAAAGTATGCTGTGTTTTGTCTCTTAGGTTAAGAGATACCAGTGCACCTTTGAGGGCTGTCCGCGCACCTATAGCACCGCTGGAAACCTGCGCACTCACCAGAAGACGCACCGTGGGGAATACACTTTTGTCTGCAATCAAGAAGGCTGTGGCAAGGCCTTTCTTACCTCCTACAGCCTCAAAATCCACGTTCGGGTGCACACTAAGGAAAAGCCGTTTGAATGCGATGTGCAGGGCTGTGAAAAGGCATTCAACACGCTGTACAGGTGGGACATCTCTGCCTGTTTCTCTTGTGGCTGTTGCTGTTTTGCAAGTTGCATCTACTTTCTGTTTGTGTCTGAATACAATCGTTGTGCTGCTTCCAGGTACAGACATGAATGTAAACCCCCCAAAATCTGGAAATGCTGTGTCAAGAGGGGGTTGGCAGAACCTGTGGTGACGTACTTAGCTTATTTATATTGCAATAGTATTGAAGATGGTGCACAGACATAAGAATTCTCAGAGTTGGTTAAGGACTTTGGAAGTGATATCAGTGACTTTCACAAGCTCGTTACTTTCAGTTCCGAATACGTTAAGCCTTTGATCCTGTCCTGCACATTGGAATGAATGGCCTCAGGTGGGGGCCATCTTGTACTACAAGTCATAAGAGGAATTTTTTTGGCATGTTTTTTAGGTTGAAAGCACATCAGAGGCTTCACACAGGGAAAACATTTAACTGTGAATCAGAAGGCTGCAGTAAATACTTCACAACGCACAGTGACCTGAGGAAGCACATTCGAACACACACAGGAGAAAAGCCATTTCGGTAAGTACCTGGATGGCAATTTTCACTTCTGTGGGATTTCTGTAATGGGCCACCTGTGCCAAAAGGCAGATATTACTGTTGTGAATGAAAAGCTGCTCTCACGAAAAGTCAAAGCGGCTAGCATTTGAGCATGTTTGTTCTAGAGCTCCCTCAGTTGCCTGTAAAAGCAGGTGCAATGACGGTCTTCAAAAACAGGAAGCTATTTTTTTAAACATAGCTGTGTGCCAGGGTGAGCATGTTTCTAAAACATGTTGCTGATTCTGTGCTGTGATGCAGTGTTTCTTCCATGAAGGAGGCCCCCTGCAAATGCTGACTTCATGCTTGGATTTTAAAGTCCTATTCAGAGCCCTGTGACAGTCTGTGTAGCACGCATAGCAGGTGTGGGGAAATACCTGGTTACTAACACATGTTAGCGTTAGGCCTGCTTTTCAGAGTCCAGGGACTATTGCAAAGCGTGATCTAAGGTTGTAACTAACGCATCAAAGCAGCCTGATGCTGACTCTTCTCTGATGCCTTGTTCAGGTGTGAGCATGACGGCTGTGGAAAAGCTTTTGCTGCAAGCCACCACCTTAAAACACATGTTAGGACACACACTGGTAAGTCCCAGGGGTTTGTTTTTAATTTAATTGAGCTTATTCATTTTATACTAACTTGCAGAATCCTGTTATGTAAATCTGTAGTTACATATAGTATGTGGGTGACACCAAGCTGAGTGGTGCAGTTGGTGCACTTGAGGGAAGGGATGCCACCCAGAGGAACCTCGACAGGCTGGAGGACTGTGGCTGTGTGAACCTCACAGTGTTCAACAAGACCAAGTGCAAACACCTGCACCTGGGTCAGGGCAATCCCCAGTCTTCCACTTGTGCTTGACAGGCCTTGAATTTCCTGAGACTGTTTCACAAATGTATCGGTGATGGTGCATAAAAATTAAATGTTGTGTTCTTTGTCAGTTCACGTGGTGAGCTGGAAGCTTTTATCTGCAAGACTCCCAAGAATGCTGAATGCGTCCAGTGGCATTAAACCATTTGTTTGTATAAAATATTATTACTCTCCTGGGTGCTTTAAGAGTAGGTCTGATATAATGTTTGTAAGTTGCTTGTGTGTTTTGTGCTGCCTGTAGGGGAGAAACCCTTCTTCTGTCCCAGTAACGGCTGTGAGAAGACTTTTAGTACACAGTATAGTCTCAAGAGTCACATGAAAGGTCATGAGAAAGGACATTCCTATAATGCACTTCCCAATAACAGTGTGTCTGAGGTTAGTAGCACCTCTTCCTAATGCTTCTGTGTTAGAGATAAAACCATACTTGGGGAAGAAGTTACTTGTTCTGTAGCTTGTTCTAAGGTGTAACATTTAAGGCTGGGATTTTCAAAGGGAATTGTAACTACTTGATTATATATAATATATAACTCCGTTTCTTTTTCTTCTTTACAGGATACAAGCCACTCACTTTGTCTGAGTGACTTAAGCCTCATATCAACAGATTCAGAATTGAGGGAGAACTCTAATTCAGTGAGTTACTGTCCTGAAATTGCCTCACCTGTAATTTGAGTTTTGCTTTTTTCTGGTGACGTGCTTGTCCTGTCAACTAGAACACAGCAGATTAGATAGGTGTGGCTAGTGGCTTCTGTTTTGCTTGTTCAGGCCTCTGGCATGCTGTGCTTTAGGCTTTCATTTTGCTAGTGGAGGAGATACACTCTTCAACAGAATAAGTGACTCTGGATAGAATTGTTTGGGATGTACTGAATACTGCTTTTCTGTGTGTCTTGTAGCAGTTTGCAGGAGGCTCTCTTGACAAAAAATGTATGGTTCCTGCCCTGCTGAGCCTGTAAATATGACGTGTTGTTGCTGTCCTTTTTTGCATGTTGAAACAAAAAGTAAATATTTCTGTCTAAGAGAGCAGAATAAGTGAAAGAGAAGGATTTTCCTCCAAAGTATGCAGTGCTCAGTTCAGCTGGTTTTTAAAGGCTCTGCATCTGATTTTACTGTAATACTGTTCTTGCTTATTGATAACGATTGACTCAGCTTGAATTTACATAGAGGAAAATTACGTACTGATGAGACTGTGTCATTCGTTTGTGCTGTGATGTGGAAGCAGTGTTCTGCTTTTTAAGATATTCTCTTCCTAGAGCAGCGTGGGCAACAGTAGTGCCTGGTCCAGGATGTAATCTAGGTGGAGCTGTTTTGTTTCTGCTCCAGAAAGGGTTTCACAAACAGCTGAGAGCAAATTAATGTCTGTTTCTGTTTCTAACAGTGTATTGCAAGAAATAAGGGTTAAACACAGGGTGTACGCAGAAGAATATATTTTACTTTTGAAGGACTGATTTATTTTGTAAGGATTTGCTCATTATGTTTGTAAATTTGATTGTAGGTAATAAAAACTAAGTGTCATTTTACACTAGGTAAGTGAAATATGTTGCCTTTCCTGAAGCTGGCTGGTTAATGGGAGAGGTATTTTTGACGTTCATACGCCGCTTGACTGCAATTTATGCGAAGTTTATGGAGACCTGAGATATAACGTTATCTGATGTCTTCCTCTTTATTTTCTGTTTGCCAGACACATGGACAAGACCTGAGCACAATCTCACCAGCAAGTATCTTCGAGTCAATGTTTCAGAGCCCAGATCATACGGCGAATCAGGACGACTCTCAGCAGACAGGTACAGATTGTATCTGCACTATTTTAAGAAGGAGCTTTTTGACAGTTTTTCCCCTCTGCATGCATGAACTTAATTCAGCACTTCAGGCTGCAGGCTACTGCCCCACATAGCTCTAAGTAGCAGACAGAACTTAACTTCAGTGTTGAAATTCTTTTGTGTTGAAATGCGCTCGGGCAGCGACAGGGGAACTGGCAGAGTGTTCACAGCCTGCTGTTGTACAGTACTGACGTTGATGCTCTTGGAGTTTCCACATAAGTGTTGTTTTCAAGCTTCCTCTCTTGACATAGCTGTGAAAATTGCTGATAAAAAGGCTTCTTAGAGAGAGCTAATGAGGCTGATGAGCATGTGGGTAGTATTTGGTGTTACCAGCTTCCTGGATTTGGACCTACTTTCAGGTTGTACTGTTTAGTGTTACATGGTTTTGAGCACTGCTCTAAAGATGTGAACATGGTGATGCTTTCCTTAGCAAAGATCTATCAGCCAGCTGATAAGTTCATCAAAAAAGTTGTTTATTCTGATCTTCTGAGAACTGATGTATTTATATTTTTTGTTTCTTTTGGCAGCTGCCTTGATTGAAGGTTTTAACGGCGATGCAGACTCAGTCACTGCTGTTCCACCTTCTGCAGGAGACTCGGCATCTTTGTCTCTTCCACTTGTGCTGCAGCTTGGCATCTCTGAGCCTTCGCATTCAGCGCTGCAAGCCTCAGCAGCACCCGCTGCTCCCTCCTCCATAGGAACCAGCTCACAGCAAGCTGCATTTGGAAATCCTGCAACTGTTTTACAATCCCCAGAAGTGCCTGTTCCTCACAGCACACAGTTTGCAGCCAGTCACCAAGACTTCCTGCAGCACACTCAGACACCGCCACAGCCCATCGTACAAGGACTTTCAGTGGTCGCTGGGGCGTCTGCCCCAACAGCGCCAAGTGCCGCGGAGCCCCTGCCAGCTGTAGTTCAGACTGTGCCTGTGGGTGCAAACCCTGTTCTGACCAGTAACCCAACTATAACAATTACTCCGTCTCAGAGCACCGCTATCCTGCAGTCCAGCATTGTCATGGGAGAGCAAAACTTACAATGGATCTTAAATGGTGCCACTGGTTCTCCACAAAGCCAAGAACAAATGGTTAGTATATCCAGCATGGCTTTGAAACAGCTTGAACCATTCCTCTTCCTCCTGGAGTCCTTGTTTCTGAAAAGGGAGGAAATCAAACCTGTAACTGTGAGATGCAGAGCAGGATGCAGTATGGTGTAATGTTTATCATGTTGATATGGATAAACATGTCACCAATGCGGCCCCTAAAACAGATAGAGAAATCCAGGCTGCAGAAAAATATCAGTCTCTTCTTTTCCCAGTGACAGAGTTCTTATAGCAGGTATCAGCTTGGTTTGTCCAGGGCAGCATGCCACATGGCCTGAGAATATATGTGGGGTTTAATCTATTACTTTTGACAAATAGAAGCACAAAAGACTCTGTAAAGCTTGTGTTTAGACATTTTGTAATCTCTGTCTCTTCCTAAGTAAGCCTGGTAAAGATACTGAAAAGTTTTCTGGGAAAAGAGCATGTTTCTGGTTCTCCAGTAAATCTGAATAGCTGAGGCTTCACGTGTTTTATCTTCAAGAATGCTGTTGCCACCTTTAGGCTGTCTCGGTTGCAGATGGTCAGGAGTGAGTGGCGGCAGGTACAGGCAGTGTGAGCAAGCACAGCAGTTTAAGAATCCAGTCATTCCGTTGTCAAAAACCACGAGCTGTGTTAGCAAGCATGTAGTGCAGAGGGTGATTACTTCCCATCTTTAGGACTGCTGAAATAATATTCTGAGTTTTGGGATAGCCAGAACATAACCCAGAACCAAGCTAAATGTTATAATTTTTATTAGTTTTCCCATATGTTCTCTTTGGAATATGTGTATAGCTGTTTCTTTGGATTGCAACTGTGTAGAATTTGAACAATAGAAATTTGAGTGGAATCAACTTACGCTTTTTTCCTTTTTTTTTTTTTCCTTTAAAGCCACAAGTTCCAAAAGTAGTAGAAAAGGTTTTTTTTACCACTGCATTACCAGTAGCTGGCAACACAGGTAAGCTTGGTGCTAAACTTGCTTTTGTCTCTTTCTCTATTTGTTCATAGTACTGTTAGCTTAACCAGCATTTGTGGTGATTTTATTGCTTGCAGAAATGTTGAAGAAAATACTTTCAATTTTTTACCTTCCTGCGGTTTTAAGTGCAATCTGCTGTAGACTGATAGGTTTGTGCTGAGATCTGTCCTGTAGTAGTTTCTCTGACAACTTGTAAGATAGTCAGGTTCACAAATTAGATCCACTTTCATAAAAATGGTATTTTAATGGAACTTGTATAGAAGAATAAACGGCAGAAATGCAAGGACATAATTTGGTTTTTGTTCTTTTAAATAAAGACATGAAACAGGCAGTAAACTAGTAGAATTGATCAGTTCATTAGCAATTGTTTTTGGTAAGCACTGTCCGTGAGATTCATCCAAATGATCAGTGTAGAAGTTCTGTTCCGTAACATGCTTCATACACAATGTTACTGTATGGCAAAGATTAATAAATCTGAGTCAAGAAATTAAAACTTAAATTTAAAAAAAAGAAAAGAAGCCAGGCAAGTAGAGCAGCACAGGAAGAGTGAGGAGGAAGCATGAGAAGCAAGATGGGAGAGGAAAGCAGCCTAGAGAAAATGAACAGGAGAATACTTGTGTTGGTGTCAAGGGGTAGAACTGCTGGTGTCATGTTGTCTTGTCATCTTCAGAGACGGGCGCATAGGGCCTGGCGTGTTTGAATGCCACCCTTGATTGGATTTTGTGCTGTAAAAGTTACAATGGTTGTCAGAGAAGAGATATCCTGTATCGTGTAAAAACCTTAGATCAGGCTTACAGTGCCTGGGTTCAACCCGAGCAGGTTGCTCCTCAGCAGAGACTACCTGCTGCTTTGTTCTTATTTATGGTCTGCTGGAGGTGTTCATTGTGCGTGAACAGAGGAACACGTCATGTCTGCTGCAAGGTGCACACAGTCTAATCTAGCAAAGATGATTTGTCTCCCCTGCTGTGAAATTATGTATTTCCGTTGTGTTTTGTCTCTGTTTCACCTTCAGGAAACCCCGTTCAGCAGATCGGTCTCAGTGTTCCTGTCATTATTATAAAGCAGGAGGAGGCCTGCCAGTGCCAGTGTGCCTGCCGAGACTCTGCCAAGGACAAAGCCACCGTTAAGAAGGAATGTTCCTCACCTGATTCAAAAGCTTTGGAGCAGCCAGCTCCCCAGCTGCAGCCTCAGACCTTTCCTTCCTCTTCCCCTTCTCCTTCCTGTGGGCAGAGCAGTCAGATAGTTAACCCTTCAGACTCACAGACTGAAACATTAAGTGCCATGGATGTATCGGACTTTCTGTCCCTCCAAAGCCCTGAAACCCCATCTAATATAATCCCAATTGAAGCACTACTGCAGGGTGAGGAAGAAATTGGTTTGAATAGCAGCTTCTCTAAGTGAAGATGTTCCAGACTTTCCTTTGCACCTGGAGGGTAAAACCCTTCTCCTTAGAAGCAGAAACTGAAGGATTGATTATTTTTCCTTCCTGTTTGGAAGTTTTGTGGCTTATTTCTGCTTCACAGATGTCATCTTAGTCACGTCCCAGGTACATCCATCTTTGAGAATCTATCTAAAAAAAGAAAAGGTAAAAAAAAAGAAAAAGCTAAGTTATATATGAACTGTTTTGGCTGCACTGTCTGTCACTTTTGCTTGTCATATGTGAACACAGAAGTTAAGGTTACTCGTGTGCAAAAAGATTTTAAGAAGAAAAAAGGGGGTTAGTTTGTCTCCAATTGCACATCACTTATGTTTAGGATTAAGGTACTGGCAGCGGGTGGGTCTTTGTTACAGCTCCTTGGGTTTATAATTTTCTTCTGTCTCTTATGTCTGATACTAACTGTGCACTATAAAGGGAGCCCAGGAAAGGAATTTGCTGTAGTGGAAAATGGCATTGTTGTAGAAGATGATTTATCTGCAGTTTTACTGGAATGCGATTGTCGCATCACTGAGGTGGGAGCTGATGCCTGGGTTTGCTTTGTACTAATGCTGTTACTAAAGCCTGTGGAAATTTTGTGGAATTTATTTCAGTAGAGCACAAGTACCTTGTGCTCCTGACAGATCTGTTCATTCAATTTTGTTAGAACTTAGTGTGGTGGCAGACACACTGTTTCGCAACATGGAAACACAATCGGAGCCCTGCTCACTCAGGCTCAAGGGTCTGTTTTCTTTGCCTCTCTTTGAAGGATGCAGTGAGTCCCAGATGTAGTCAGGTTGGTGCCTGCTGCTCGTTTCATTTCTTTGGCTCTGTTCAGAAACAAGTCATCCTCTTGACCCCCGCGACTGTTTAATCAGGAGCATGGTGCCTTTGCTGGTTACCCTCATCTTTTGTCAAGAACAACTCTAGGAAAATTTTCAGAATGATCCAACATGAATTCCATTTGAATTCAGCGAGTCTACCCTTCAGCTGTCCATAAATGCTCCTTTTTTCTGTTCAGCTATGTAACTTCTGCCTGAATCTGCCTCCAACCTCCTGCAATGCCAGCTTTTTGTGCACGGGGCTATTTCTTGACTAAAAGATGTTACACAACATAGTAGTTTTTCATATCAAACTGAAAGTCTATATTCTAACCTACTCAGGGTAAATAAAACACAAACCCCCCCCTCCACCAAAAAGCCTGTAATGTTGCAATAAATGCAGTCTCATTCTAAATGGTTTATTTATGCTGCATTATTTTAAAAGATGTAATTTTATAGTGTTTTATCCATCTTTCTGGCTTTGGCTGTCAGTCTTTTTGTGTTAAAGGAAAGAATATTAAATAGTCTTTATTCAGTTTACAGTGTTGTCATTAGTGAGATGCAAAGATAACAACTGTAAGCCAATTAACGTGGAGTGTCTCTGCGCACTAAATGCAGGAACGCAGACTCCTGGTGGATAGAGATCTTTCTGTGTTTGATCAGAGCTGCTCTATGTACCTGCCGGGGGAGGATCCTGTGAGTGCAGCCACACCTCCCGGGATGCCGGGTGACCAGCAGGTTTTTAACCCTCTCGTGACATGCTCTGTGTAGCCTTACCAGCACGATCTCAAGTGCTGTTCCCTTGTGAACATGCTGCCACAGCACAGATGGAAATGGGCTGAAGGGATCTGGCTTTTCACCTCTCTGACAACCTGCTTCCTGTTGTTAAGTGCAGAAGGGTAGAACTGTGTCCCATGAGGGCAAACCTGAGGGAGGAGAGGCTGTGCCAAGAAGGCTTTGTGGCTGGGAAGTGTCGTGTCCCTCTGTAGGGCAGGGTGCTCTGTTTGGTGATTGCGGGGACAAGCTGGGGGGCACTGGCTGAGCTGGAAACACGCTGATAGTGTTTGTTCTCTGTGCGTGCCGACATGTGTTGCGGTGCTGCGCGGTGCGGTCGCAGCAGGGACGTGGGTCCTGCAGCAATAAGGTTTGCATCCGTGCAGCGCAGATGAACAAAGCGTTTTATGTTTTGTTCTGTAGTGGTGATCCCTGGAGGGCAGCGAGATGGTGGCCCCTGTTGTTTCTCTCCTGCAGCTTCATTTTGTGAGGCCATTTGGTTGCGTGGCCTCAAGAACTGCTTTGAACACAAAACAGTGAGTCTCAAGCTTGTGCAGCTGGGACTGTCCTCGCAGGGAGGAGTCTCCTGCCAGCTCTCTTGCATAGAGCTCCGCTTTGGAGGGCACCTGGGGCTGCGTGGGGTCCCCTGGGACATCCGGTGGCGTAGTGTGGCGGTGGTGTTTGAGGGCGAGTGGATGTACGTGTGTGTGTGTGCATGCGAGAGAGTCTGCTCACGCAGGTCTAGGTTCCCCTGGACTGGCGGGGTGACAATGACCAGATGTGGCCTGAAATGTGATAGCTGGGGGATCCAGCAGCCTCTCTGAGCCGCTCTGTCTGTCAGGGAAGTGTTTTTCCATGCTACTTCTGCTACTCGCGACGTAGTCCACCTACAGAAACCCCTTTGTGGCAGAAATGGGGAGAAGATCTACCAAAGGCTTTGAAACGGGAAGCTGATCTGGAAGCGTGGTGGTGGCGGCAGTGCGGTGCTGCGTGCGTCCTGGCCGCCTGGGTCTCGGCGGTTGACCTCTCTGCTGCTTTCTCTTCACAGCTGCTGTTTTCTCAGTGTGTTCTGAGGAAAGCAATGCGTTCCCAGTTCGTGCTGACTGTTAGGTTTGTGGGGTTCGCCGTTACCCCCCTGTACGTGTATCGGGCAGCTGCGATTGAGGTGAAGCTGTGTTGGATGCTGGTTGTGAGGCAGGAGCAGCGTGTTACTGCGAGCGCACAGACTGTACCACGGCCTGTGCATCCTGCCCGCCTGCATTGTACAGATGTGTGCTTTTGTTGTTTCACCGCTGCTCTGCTTTCCGGAGTGTTGTGTGGTGTGTGTGTCTGACAGGGTTCTCAGCGGACGTTTGCATCATCCCCAGCGCTGTGATCGAACGTCGTCCTGTGGGGTGGCCTCACACGCGTGGACGGGAGGAGATCCGTCAGCAGCTGGTGGGAGAGGGCGGTCACAGCAACGCCCTGAGGTTCCTCCATGCCAGAGGGTTTCTGTCCTTCTCCCTTGTTTTCCCCCTCATTTAGCTTGTTCCCAGTAACTTTTTTTATGAAAGGAGAGAGTTTCTACCATTGTACATCTGGTAAGATGTTGGATTCCCAGAAAGGGGCATGTTCTGTTGATACGCTGGAGCTCCTGAGGACAGTGTGCCCTCCCTCTACAAAATCTGCATTTCATGCACCCCTTAAATTCTCAGTCAGGGAGCAAAACTGCACGGCTCTGGGTCACTCTGTGTTAAAGGTTTTGCTGTTCCGTGGCTTGTGGGGATTTACTTGACGGTTTCCAGATGGGTGCAGAAGCTTCAATGTGTAGAAGGGGTCTAACTGCCGACACCGGTAGCTCTAGTCGCCAAGCAGTGACCCAAGCGAGCAGACTTGGCGTGCAGTCAAGGGCTGTAGAAGTTGCTTTTCGTGCTTGTAGATGGCAGAGGGATGGAAGATCAGCACTGCTTACATGCTGGTACTGAATTACACAGAACAAAGTACGAATCGGGCACTTCTGCAATGCTGACTGTGTCCACAAAGACGAGTCCGCAGAACCTCATACTGGTATCTAAAATGCACTTTAGGTTATTTTATCTTTAACCCAGTTGCTGCAATTTCTTTTGTATATACTTTCACAAAGTTTATTTTTGCTCTGAGTAAAAGTTGACAGGGGTGTGCACAGATGAGCACTTAACTTGGTGCAATACTTGTCCCGCGTGGTCGGTCTGTCTGTGTCTGTCTGACAGAATAGATTAGTCCCTAGCTCGGTGACACTGCCCTTCCCTGGCAGTGCCCCAGAGGAATTATGCACCATGAGCAAACGTCCGATCTATGCAAATACTCCCCTGAGAGCACTGAGCTTTACTGGCCTTTTCTCTCGCGCTTTCTGGTGGGCTGCTTGTCGCTCCTGTTGGGCACAGCCACGTGCCTCGGTGTGTCCGTTCGCTCTGTGCCGCCACACGAGTACGGACAGAGTGACGAGCTGTCCTGAAACAGGCATGTTGCACCTTCAGAATTTGTCTTTGCGATCGTTTTGATGTCATGTTATCTGCCTTACTTCGTGGAGGATGGCGCTTCTGCAGCCATCCCGGATGTTGTTTTTGCAGCTGCAGCAGCGTTGTTAACCTGTTTACAGCACTCTTCTTCCTGCACCAACAACAAACGAGGCTCAGAGAGTGAGCTAGCGGCTGGGCTGTGGGCTGGGGAGCTGCAGGGGGAGGTTAAGGCGTGATTGACCTTGGAGCTGATGGGAGACCAGAAGCTGTTCCTGACCAGGGGAGCACAGCTGGCAGCTGAGGCGAGAGGCAGCCTGGGCCCTGCTGCAGAGCGGACAGGATCTCGGTGTCACCGTCCCTGTTCTGCCCCTGGCCTGGCCGGCTGCGAGGCCTCGGGCACGTCACTTAACCTCTCCGTGCCTCGGTTTCCTCCCTGTGAACGGAGGACAATGAGACTTGTCTTTGTAAAATGCTGTGAGATCTGTGGGTGACCAGTCCTTGGCATTAGTGATCTGAGCTAGCTGGGCAGAGCTGTTAGAGTCAGTTTGGGCTGTAAGGCAAAAAAAAAAAAAAAAAAAAAAGCCTGTCTTTAAGAAACCCTACGAACTTCTGATCACATAGTTTTTAATTGGTACACTATATTTTCCGTAACGTATTTTGGAAACAATGTCAAGTTTTTATAAATGTTACCTGTAGTTGATACTCATGGACAGGGCTGAACTTTAACTTTTTTGCGTCTTGTCTTGATAAATCTCCTATGTTCTAGAAGTTGGATTCTGTGTCTGCACTGAGAAATGCAAATTAAACTGGATATTTATGTCGTAGTGTACATAGTCTAAGTGTGTGTGTTCTTGAACTAGTTTGAAAATCCCACACCATGCTTTAGGTGGTGTGCAAGCTGGCCAAAATTTGGTTCATTATGCAGTGTACACTTTCTCAAATAAATGCAGTTTCTACTTTTTCTTACAAGGAATTTTTTTCATATGATCTTTTTCAGCAAAACCGAGGGTATGTTTTTGCAGTTCCGTAGTTACAGTAGCTGGTATTTCTTGCTGTGTAGCTTTGTGTCCTTCCACTTGCTGACCGAACCAGAGCTGTCTGTCTGACCCTTGTTCTGGAGAGAGAGTAGTAGCTGCAGTTGTGTCACGCAGACCAGCATTGGCACGGGCGGGCAGGGATGCGCAAGCCTCCAGCCTGGTTAGTTACCGGAGCAGCTTGAGCAGCGACTTGTGCACCGTGGTCAAAGCAGGAGGCTGGGAGAACCCTGGGTTGTCTGCTTGCTGCTCGTGTTCTGTTCCACACGCACGGGGAGCTGGGCAGTGGTCTTGGAGATGAGAACATGAAAACCCCAGTTTTTCAAGAATGTGTGTATGGTATTAAAGGAATTTATTTAACTATGAAACATGGGAACAAATGTGCTTACATTGAGCAATGTGAAGATGTTAGTTACAGGTACAGTACTTCCAAAGGAAGAGCATCTCCAAAACCCAAAAAAGAGTAAATATGAATTTGTATTTTTTGAAGAATGTAAAATGTGAAATAATGGTGTTTGCTTAATTGCTCATTTTGTATGAAGTTAATATTGTACTTTGAAATATCTGCAAAGAAGTGGAAATTAACTTTTTTGGAATTGAAAGCAATATTAATACTAATGGAATCCTAATTAAATGCTTATTTAAACATTGTGTTACAATAGTCTTTCCTCAGAGTATGTATAGATGATGTGGGAGGTGAGTGAATGTCCTTCCCCGGCCGGGACGGATCAGGACCTGAACCCCCCGCCCCCAGCCCGGGCTGGCTGCCGCTTGTCCGTGTCTCCGGGATGGTGCCCGTCTCCTTTCAGGGTTAGGGATCAGGGGAGAGGGAGCTGCTGCCCACACAGCCGCGCAGTTCCTACACTGCTGCAGGCCCGCGGTCAGTCCCGACTCCTGCTCCCGCTCCAGGGGAAGGGAGGA
>NW_010127678.1:0-3830 GCF_000699245.1 Pterocles gutturalis | reverse complement strand
GGGGTAATGGGTATAAACTGAAAGAGGGTAGGTTTAGACTAGACATTAGGAAGTTTTTCACTATGAGGGTGGTGAGACACTGGAACAGGTTGCCCAGGGAAGTTGTGGATGCCCCATTCCTGGAGGTGTTCAAGGCCAGGCTGGATGAGTCTTTGAGCAACCTGGTCTGGTGGAGGGTGTCCCTGCCCATGGCAGGGGGGTTGGAACTTGATGATCTTTAAGGTCCTTTCCAACCCAAAACATTCCATGATTCTATGATTCTATTTAATCCAATTCTCATATTAAATTTCAGGGCCACACTCAACCCAGGTGTAGAAATACAGCTCACTGTAGCAGTTTTTGTAGTAATGAGAGTAAAATTTTAGCTACAATAAAATTAAAACGGCTTCTGTAAAGGAAGCCATGAGTAACTTCCAGATTTTGGATGGCCATGTGTGCCCCTGGCTTAAATAGAAACAATATTACTGCTTATCTTTCAGGGGGACTAGAAAACAAATAAAATTATTGTAATTCTTCTTGATTTTTTTTCCATAAGTCAAAAGTTAATTACTTCACAGATGGCAGAATGGCAAATAGAATGAATGCAGTCAGCTTGCCGAGAAAACTGGATTCCAGAACATGTGCAGTGAAATGACACAGAAAAAAGGGCTGGCAAACAATAAATATCTATTTCCTTTTTGCTTTAAATAGACTAAAAGGTCAAGAGAAATATATGACTGATATTCATCCAAGTAAACAGCAATTACATTACTAGGTATATTGGTCCACAAGCAAATTCAGGAAGAGCGATGAGCACTAAATTGGCCAGTAAAAGATATGCCTCCATAATAATTTATTTCTTTCATATTCTTTAATCAGAATACATTGAGATAAATAGTCCCAAGGTTCACTGGTATTCTGCCTTATTGCTAACAGTGACAGAGATCAAGTTTTTATTACACATTTAAGGGATATAAAGAAAATATTTTCATGGTTTTCTAAGTGTATTATATGTAGGAACACTATAGACAGGAATTTGCAGCATTGATGGTCTGCACACACAAAACATTTAGTACCCATAGAAAAAAGATTCTCTTTTACTCTTTTGTGCCAAAGTTGTTGTCTACCTCAATGACTAATGACTTAACATTACATTACCCTATTAGTAAAATATACTAATAATGAGGATGGCTAAGGCATCCCAGAATGAACTAAGCTAAAATATTTGGGAGCTAACATTAGAGATGACTCTAAAGCTACAAAAATAATGTGTCAGTTCCAGCTAAATTTGCCACGCATGTCTACATGACTGCATGGAAACAAGAGATGCAAGTGAGTACTGGGTTCTCCTTAGACCTTATCTTAATCTGCTAGGTTTAGTTATTTAAAATATTACATTATTTTGTAAGGGTTTATGCCATGGACATCAGAGTCTTCCCATGGAAGCCTACCACCACCCTCCTGTGTCGCCTGAGGTTAGGGAGAGGGTGTATTTAAAATCAGCTGCGTTCAAACAGCTATGCACAGCTGATGTGAAAGATGAATGAAACAACAATTACTGTCTGAATTACAACACTTAATAATTAATTTGTTTTAAATTTGTTCATTACCATGGTAAGAGTTCTTTAATTACGACTTGTAAGAGCCTCAGCTCTGCACTGTTGTTGTATGAACCCATCCATGGATCTCTTAAGGTACTAATGCAACAGTATGATTCACCACAAAGGATTTTTATTTTGAAGTGATACTTTGGTGCCTGAAATTATGTGATTTACATTAATTTCTAACATTAAATTTTTCACATGTGAGAAAACACCTATTGAACTCTTAAGCATACGTACTGATTCTGTTGCATTCAGCAGAACATCAGAAAGAAGTGAACTGTCAATGCAATAACCAAGACCTACACAAGAATCATCAAGAGCGACACACCCCTGCTTAGATGAACCCTCAGGTATGGCAGCACTTTCAGCACCCACGAAAACCTGATGGCAGGACATGGCATACTGAAGAGTACGGAGATGAAACCGGCATATTCCTGCAGGGACCCTGGGTGCTCAGCTCAGGATTCATCCTCTACAATCAACTATTCTTCAGCAAATGCCTCTTAAAAGAGCAGATCACAGTTTTCATTTATGTAATAGTCACCATCAGTACAATAATTTGTAGCCTATTACAAAGACTTTGTCCTGCTGGAATTTCACTGTACAGGTAAGACTGCAAAAGAATCTGAGAGATTTAAGTCCGTTTGTTACCAGCTGGGACTTCAGTGCATATTTCCTCCACATCTCTTAAATACTGTTGCCTGGGGAGAAAAGAGTCTGTTTTGGAAACAGATATACTTAAAAAGTAGTTACAAAAATGAAATCTTACTTGAGCACAACCATGGTTATGCCTATATTTTTAAAAACTCCAGGGCTTGATCTTGGCAATTCTAGGCCAATAAACCTCACATCTAAACCTGGCAAACAGTTTGAAATTATAAATTAAGCAGAACGAAAAGAGACCTGAGAGACCAGGCTTGCTGGCATGATCTAATTGGCATGGATTCTGCAAAGGAATGATCTCTTACAGTTCTTTGATTGTAAATAAAATAGTGGCTATGGGAGAAAAAGTTAATGTATTTCATTTAAAAATTCAAGTTTCTACAAAAGAGGTTACTACAAAGCCATGATGTGATGGGCAAAATATGTGCAAAAGCAATAAACTGCAAAAAGATAATACCGATATGCACATGACACAAGGGGTGATTCCAAACATCTGCTTTAAAAATACAATATAGGTGTGGGGTTTTTTTTGTGAGTTTTTTTTGTTGTTATTTCAAAGAGAGAGTGATTCAAAGTACCTAAGTATCAAACTATCTAAGCTAGACATTTAAATTCCCAGTGCAGTCAATGACAGATTTACAGTTTCTCTGTAGTCTCTGGGAATTAATGATGATTCAAGAGGTCACCAACCTGAGCTGTTTACCTCTGGCACAGGTTATTGCCATTGTAGCAGGTGCGGTGGAATGGATGACATACTTGCTGCAATCCAGTGGTTGCATATTAACTTAAAATCACTGCTGACCCTCTTTTAGCTTAATAACTTAGGTGGCACACTGTGGCAGCGAAAATGTAATTCTGTCACTTCTGTTAGTGATCTGGACAACCCTGGCAGATATCAGGCGTGGATGTTTGGTGACAGTAAACTGCCCAGAGGCCATCTGCTAGAGCACAGCTGATGGCAGCTGAGGTGCTTCTAAAAGGCATTTCAATGCTCTTCCAAAGCAGAAGCTATCCTAGAAGGAATGCTAAGCTGTGCCTGACCACCAACCCCTCCCAGGTCCTCCAGCTCATGAATGAAGGTTGCACAATAGGCACTTTGGTCTGCTCAGATCCAGAACTGAGAATCCTCTTCTGCAGCTACCTGCGTCTCGTTTCAAGCAGGAGAAAGACAGTGCATACAGTAGACAAGAGCACTGAGTAACAGCAAACTCACCAAAAAAGAGGAATTCCTAATATTCCTCTTGTTGACATGGACCTGTCTCCACACAAATGTCAAAGAAAGTAAAAATCCACTGGTTAGCTAAAATCCCAGATGGAGAGAGCACAGCTGGATTTTGACCCTGCTCCCAGAAGTCCTTCTGCTTTCCGTCATACAAATGGGCAATATAAAATACAAAAAAAATCTGACTTCTTGAATAGATTGTGCTAAATAGATTACCCTAACACAATCTCATTCATCTGCCACAATTACATATAAAGAATGCATATGAAAGAGAAGCCGCCACCAATGATACATTCGAATCTAGCCCCTACAAAGTTCATGAGTTAACATTGGAGACTGTGGTGGGTTAGCCCTTGGCTCGG
>NW_010127677.1:6260-12989 GCF_000699245.1 Pterocles gutturalis | reverse complement strand
CCCAGGCCATTCTATGATTCTATGAAAGTGCATTCTGTAGTACTTTAGCATAAGTTGAAAATAACTGATGTAATGAAAAGCATCTCTAAGAGAAAAGACAAAAGCATGAGTGAGGAAGAGGAACGCAATATTTGCACACCTGTATTTAGTCTCCACAAGCAAAGCTCAGGAACTTGGTAACTGATAGAGCCTCAAGAATGTCCAAGGACTTTTATCTCCAGAGGTAAAAAACATAACAAATTGGTATAATTTAATTTTGGTCAATGATGTGTAGATAAGGAATGGAAAAAGATAGTGGATATGAAACCAGAGATGGATTCCTTAAAGCAGGGATAACATGTAGACCACCAAGTTCTGCAGAAGCCATCCTTTCAAAGAAGTGGAGAACTTGGTTGGGATGGGCAGCCTGAAAAGCCAACTTCCACCATGCAGGCAGATTTGTTGTCACTGGCATAGCACATTACATTACAGCGCAAGTGCTCATCAGACCTATCTTGGCTGTGCTTACAGTCACCTTAGCTGAACTGGCTGCCATCAGGTGATTTTTGTAAAAAAATTTTGTAGGCACTTTTGAAAAAAACTCACCTACAGCTTGAAATTGGCCACTTCCATCAGAAAAAAGCAGTTGTTATTTTGCGGTCTAGAAATAAGCGTGCTTTGTATGTCTGCCCCTGTTTGTGTCTTTTGAAGTATTCATCCAAGCTTGAAATCTGCACCCTGAAGGTGACAAAGGAGCTCCAGGTGCTGTTTACACCTCGGAGGAACTTCAGCCTTCCTCTAGAGGTTGGCAGTGGCCAAGCTCAAAAGCCAACTGAAACACTCAAGCCTCTGCTTGTGTAATACACGGCAGATGTTTGACAGGGTCAGGGCCTGTTTCAGTCAAGGTACCACTGCACTTAGACCTGGGAGCTGGTTTTATTCCTGTCTTTTGTCACAGAACAGAACATACAACTGCCTTCACTATGCAAATTTGCTGAAAATAGATGAGAATAAATAGTTACCAAGCTTTTAATTCCTGTGTTTTACTAAAACTAAACATCAAATTTACCATTAACCAGGTTAATGTCTAGTCAGAATCAAGACAATGCTTTTTCAGAAGCCAAACCCACCATTTCTGCTCCATTTGATTTTCTGGAACAAGGTTATGCGTCTTAATATATCAATACTTGTTTTAAATTGTACCACCTACCTTTGCCAAAAGCAGGCAATTTGCCTTTAAATAATGCAAATCAATGTAAATTGTATTGGCTGTTTAAAAAAAGATCTTATGTTACCAACCAAAAAATCCAGAACAGGCAATGCAAATGTGTAGATAAAAATGTAACAGGCAGGAGCAGTCACTCCCAGGCTGTTGGCATCACCCCTCAGAGCAAAGCAAGCACAGAGAAAGACAATAGATGAAAGGGCTGTCACAAAGCTCTTGGAATCCGCTGAATTATATTTGGTTTTAAAGTCTTTCAAAGGACATGTTTTTAAGGAAACCATTGCTGATTCATGAATGCGTATTTGCATAAGCTTAGCTTTTAAAATAAATCATTACTAAAGTTGCATAGTTTAACAATTCAGAAAGTTTTCTGTGCCACTGCTAAAGTTATTTGCTGATAGGTATTTACATACAGCCATGTTTGTCTCATACCAGCTGGGGGTAGAGGGGGGGAAGTACCATGCTGAAATACTTATTGTATAGTATTGTATATGTTAAAAGGGAGAGTCTCAGAATTTGAAGACAGAAAAAGTATTTCTGCAGTGGCAACACTTTCTAACTTTCCTTACTATTGTTGGAAAAGTCTGGTGAAAGCATGGTCCTACTGAAGTCAAAATTCTGTCAACTTCTTTGAGCCAGGATTCAATCTTCATGGACCTTAACCAAACAAGACAAAACGTTTGAGTGGTCGTACCAAAATGCCTAAGCACAGACATGCTCACACAGTTCAAGGATCAGTACCTCACCAAGTATTTTCACTTCATTTTGCCTCACAGTTAACTGGAGAGTATGTTTGTGTTTTGATGAGCAGGTGGATTAAATGGGTTAAACTGGGATGCTAGATACTGCACATTTACTGATAATGTGACTCAGATGAATATAGCACCTCTCTCCTGTGTGTCTTGTTATACAAGCAACTGAAGACACTGTCACAGCAGAAAGTCTGTAAAAAAAGCACATTTGGATAAATTAAATTAAATTGAACCCCAGATATTTGGAGTAATTGAAACTAATTATGGGATCATTTCTTTTACTGCTTTGTAGTCGTAAGATTACCAGATGGCTCCTTCCACACACCACTCACTCATTCTCTGTAACACATCGTGTAGTTTATTACACACAGCCCATCCTGCCCCCAGCTCCCTGGCTGCTGGAAACCTGCCTTGTGCACGACCAGCCCTGCTCCAAGTGCAGCACTCTCACAACGACCTGCGTGCCTGCAGTAGGCAGAAGGAACATGTTAGCGGAGCATGTTTGCTGGGTGATTAAATTAATGGGACTGTTCAGTCTGAGTAAGTGGCAAAGCCAAACCACTACCTAACACATTGATTCTGAAGCACCACCCACTTTCCAAATTAACAAGCATCCACTTGGTGTTACAACCTCTTTGCTTCTTTAATGACTAATTTCCAAATAATTCACAGGATATTTCTGAGTTGAGTAAATTAATCCAGATTCTTCCTTACCTCTCATGCTCTTGCTAACTGTGAAATAAAAGGCACAGACAAGCTCCTTGTAACTTTAAAAAAAATATCAGTGAACCACAGATCAACAGTTTGTACACAACCTACTCATCTGATACAGCTTACTTCAAAATAACCCAGTCTGTCAACTAAGCACTTGGTCCAAGTTCAATGTTTTTTATTATTTCAAACTCAGACAAATATATTTCTGAAGAACACAAACACAATTATTTTCACAAGCATATTAAAAATATCTGCCTTGCATGAAAAGTTATAATACTAAAATTCATGCTCTTCAGATCTCAATAGCATATTAGCAAATTAAAGACATGGTCAGCTGTATAAATCACTACACTATAGTGGACAGTAAATAGTATTTCCTCTTTTTAGGGCAAACAACAATCCAGTGGCAGTGAATTCACCACAAAACACAGGTATTGTGAGTACAGCTACACCTAGCTTTGAAACACCAAAGCAGCTCATCTTCAGCCTCTCCTGTTGTCATTAAACTTCTCAGCTATTTTCTGCAGTTCCAAATCCATAGCAGCCAGGTTTTCCAGTTCTTTTTCCTGTGAAAACATAAAGAGCATTTTACACACCAAATAACGTTGGCAAATGTTTTGTTCCATGAAAATGAGAGACAAAGACCATTTCTTGAGGCAGACACCTCCTGCTACTTACTGGTCCCTGGGCAGATTGCTGGGGTGAGGGGGGCTACAGCAGTGCAGCGCAGCTTGGGAGACATGTGCAGTTTCCTGCTTTTAACCGAATTAGGGCTGGGGAAAGTATCAAAGTACTAATTTTGAGAGCCTGCCCTAATTACAGCTTGATATTTTTAGCTTTAAAGCACCATTGTCTAGTAGTGACCTCCTGCTATCTCACAGCTGTGCCCCCAGCATGCGCCGTCACTTCTGCCCAGGTGAAGGTCCCTCAGGAGCGGTTCTGGCTCCCAGCACACAGCAAGCACAGCATGCACCAACAGAAACACCTCCAGACTACCAGATGCTAGGGAACAAAGATTTATGCAGCTAATTCTTGTTCATTATGATGATTTGCTAATACTGTTTAACCTCTATATAAATTAGTATTAAACCTCCACTGCTCCCAGCCCAGCTCTGTGCAATAGATACAGTGACATACATGAGGAGCATCTAGCTGAGGTGTTGACTTAGTCTTCCTGGACATCGAAGCAGAACAGGAAGTCCAACACAAAAAGGACTCTCATACATGGTAACTACATGTACAAATTGAGCTTACAAGTGCAAGCCACGTTCTGCTCTGCAATTACAGCCGGGAAGTCAAGTCAACTGGTAGCTGATTTTCACTCTGTATGTCCAACTTCCTTTCCAGATACACACTTTAAACAACCCGACAGACCAAGTGCTTGCTAATTACCTCTCTGCTCCTGCTGACGTGAGCATCTGTGTTTTATTAGCCTGTAAGACCCTAGAGAGAGAGAGATAGGGCCCAAAGAGGAAGAAAATCTCCTTTCTCTTCCTGTCTTACAGCAGACAGAAGCTAATGAGGATGCACACTGTCCTTCTTTTACAACCTGTGCCCTGGGGTAGTTCCACTGAATTCATTCAAAGAAAGCAGAATTTTAAATCACTGAAGATCTGCCTCTCAATGTGACTTAATCTTGTTTGTGTTTTTCCACACACAGTTTACCAGCTGCCTTGGGAATGGATTTAGAAATGTGCATGTAAAGTCAGCTTCCCCTGGCTTTTCAGAGAAACACTTGTACACATACCTCCTCTTCTGTCAGAGGCCTCTGGCTCAGACTTCCTCTTCCATTCCTGATTACATGACGTTTTTTCATGTCTTCTCCAGAATTGTACAACTCTGGGAATTCAGCTGATTTCTTCCTGTAATTCAGAAGCTCTGCGAGTTGATCCATCTTGTTGTATTGCCTTTTCATCTCGTATCTGTTCATTTTGCCAAGATTTCTCTTCTCAGTGCGTCCGTGGTTCAGAGCACCTAGGATTTTCTTTTTCTCCCACCAGCTATAGTCATTATATTCAGGGAAAAGACTCTTCTCATTCAGGGGGGGGTTGCCTTCCTCTTTGCCCTCCAGAAGCTCCTCCCCTGCGCTGTCTCTTTTCTCAAAGTGACGGCTTTTCCACCACAGCAGTGGGTAGAAAGGGCTGTAGGATGCCGTGGTTCTCTTCTCAGTCTCTGCAGGGAGACGGCTTCTGTACTCTTCCCTCTCTGTGTATCTTCCTTCCTCCATATTTGCCTCTTTATTTTCCATCTGTTCACTGCTTTGGTGCCTCTTTTCTCCTTCCTCCTCCTCCTCCTCCTCACTGTTGCCAGGGTAGCGCTGCTGCTCCACAACGTCCTCAGTGCTGTAGTGTGTTCTGGCCTGCCCTTTGCGCTCCCGAGTGTATGCTTTCTGTGACCCTTCATCTTCACTGTCCCACAAGCGGTATCTCTCTCCAGCATAATGCTGCTTCTCCTTGCTGCCACCGCTGAGATACTTCTCCAGCTCTTCCTCACTTTCATCTCCAAGATAAGTCCCTCCCTCAGAATGGTGCCTCCTCGCCTCATGTGATCCATCATGGTGTCTCCGCCCTTCCCGCCATTTCTCATTACTTTCTTCACTGTGGTGTTGCCTCTTGTTTTCTTCTTCACTGCTCTCTTCACTCTGCTGCCACCTTGCTCTATACTCCTCACCTCCCTGGTCTGCACGCCTCTTCTCCTCCACCTCTTCAGACCCATGCCTCCCATGATAACCACTCTTTTCCTCATGCTGCTGCTCAGACTCTTCATGATGTTTCTGATGGTGGTTCCTTTTGTCCCAGAGATGGGCCTCCTCTGCGTTTGATTCCTCAGCTAGTTCCTCTTTCTCACCACCATGGCCTCTCTTCTCTTCAGAGGAGTCACCCATTCTATGCTTCCCATGATAACGCTTGGGTTGCTTTTCCTCCTCTGTTTCTTCACTCTCATCAGATTCATCATCCTCTTGCTGATGGGAGGAATCACGTTCCTTAGATTCATGGTGGTATTTTTCACTTCTTTCTTCCTCTGCCTCTCCCTCTTCACCTTCATGAATTCTTTTGTAAGGGCTCTGCATTCCCTCCTCCAAATGCCAGTGGCCCATGGGGTGCTGATCATTCCCACCAGGGAACTCCTCTGTGCCCATGCCTCCAGAGTCGGACTTCTTGTTGAGAACAGCATGCTCCACCTCTTCATCATGATGCTTGCTCTCTTTGCTTTCTTCTTCACTGTGGTAGCTCTTCTCCTCCCCTCTTCTAATCTCCTGATAGTGTTCCTTTTCTTCTGTATGAAGTCTCTCTTCTTGAATATCTGTGTGGTGTCCATCCTCCTCCTCCTTGCTTTTATCTTCCTCGTGAGCAAGTTTCTCCTCATCACTTCCTTTCATGTACTTTTTAGATTCCTCTTCTGCCTGACTTTGTTCTTTCTCCACACTCCCAGTACGATGTTTTTCAATCTCTGCTGAGTCTTTCAAATGCCTCACTTCAAGGTGTTTGTTTTCGCTTCTCTCTCTGTCATTTCTACCACCTAAAATAACAAAAGCAGCATAACGAGTAATCTTACTCTCCACTGAAGCATTATTTCAGTTTAAATAGATAACTGGCTTCCCAACGTTGCAAGAAGATTTGGATAGAGTTAATTTTTAATTGTTTGTAAGACTAGTCATTTTATAATATTTTGTATATTTGCCTGGAAAAGCATTAACTGATTTTCATATAATCAGGCATTTTTAAAGTTCCACTGAAATTTCCAGAATAATTCTTCCTCTTTGGCTTTTTTCTTTGTTTGTGAACACATTTTCAGCATTGAATTAAATTAACTCTCATTCCCATTAAAAATCAATGAGATCTGGAGTTGTGTTCAGTTCTTCAAATGTCAGGCCTTACGTATTACATATGCTTACTCACAAGAAAGACAACCATTTATTTCAAGCTACGCGAAAATATCTGGGGCTTTTAGCAAATTTTAAAAGGTCTAAATTGATTGGAAAAAAAAAAAAAGAAAAAGAAAGAAGTCGGTCACTTTGCAACAGTTACGTTTAATCAAATCATGCTCCTTCCACTCTTT
>NW_010127677.1:0-6229 GCF_000699245.1 Pterocles gutturalis | reverse complement strand
TAACTGAAACTGAAATGAACTGACCACAATGGTGACAGTATATTTCTATGAAGATATTTCTGCTTGTGTCTGAGTAACATCAGAAATAGATCACAAATCCTAAGAGTTTTCAGACAACAGCTGTGCAGATTTAGAAATAGCTCATTATTTCTGAAAAGCTTCTCATTATCTGATATTCTTGGAGGAGATCCGTCTAATGGCAAAAACATGGTCCTTACCCTCTCCTTCTAGTAAGTGTTTTTTCTTTTTCCAAAACATGGCAAATATACAGGTTTTTTTCTGAAACTAACAATGTCATAAACAAAGCTTGATGCCTGATGGCATTCAGCATCTCCTATAAATTTGGGGCTGAGTTAGATACAAATACATGTATTCTCAAAGCCTAAAACCCACTCTCTTCTGATGACTGTACTAAGGCCATTATTCCCTCTGTAAGCAGGCAGGAGACAGATGGGTTTCATTATTGTTTCTTGCTGGCAGGTAAGTTCAAGAGCCTTTTTATTGTTCTGTAATCAAATAAACATAACTGGACAAAAAAGAAAGATGTGCATCGTGCTGTTTGGCACAGTGTCAAACTTAACCACACTTCACTCCAGACAGTAATCAAACATGCAAACAGGCTTACACCTCAACGTCGAGGCAGCTAAGCACCATGCTGTAGGAGGGCGCTCATCTGAAATGAGCACTCAGTCCCACAGGGAGCTTTCAGCACACGTCTCCAGACCTCTGGAATCAGTACCACACACTTAATCATTTCTGGGCTGACCAAAAGACTCCCCTCTCCCGAGCTGCGTGTGGATTCAGTTGCCACCAGGCACAGGAACCTTGTTGATTTATTTGAAGCCAGCTCCTACCCTCTGGGATGCATTTCAGCATATGGTCCAAACCCGGTCACCTTTGTTGACCTCTCAGGCTACCTAAAGAGCTTCTCCAGTTCTCTCAGACTTTCCAGGCAGCTTAAGTAGAACCAGCCAAAAATCCCTGACAGTTACCGGGTCAGGCTGTTTGCTCTTTGAGCAAGCCAAACTAAACTGAGGGAAACAGGAATAGTGACACTAAAATTTGGAGGCACCAGACTCGCACAGGCTGAAGTACCAGTTCACCAGCTTCAACACATGAAGAGAGTCCATCTACCAAACTCCTTTCACAAGTTCAGGCAACATTGTACTTACTCTTCTTCAGGATTTCTTTGCATTCAGGATTAATCGGTGGTGCGTTTGGCTTAGAGAGAGCATTGGACAGAACTTCCACTATGCACCGTGTCACCTAGAAGAATAGGAGAAAAAATTCTCATAGCGAAAATGGAAATCCTACTTCTGACCCAGATAGCAAGGAAAGCTAGTTGAGGATTAGAGTTCAGGCTGATATTCATGAGTTTTGAGTAGCTCTACCACAACTTCCGGTGCACTTGGGCAACAAGTGCTTTGCTCCTCGCTCCCATACCAGTAAGAAGAGGACAGTCATTAGCTCTTTTTATCTCCCCTTTTGTTTGCATAGGTAACAGGTTCCTTTTGTACATTTTAAAATATTAAATACCCTATTCAGTAGAAAGGAGAGTCAACAACATGTGGTAACAGCACCCTACAAAAATAAATCAACACAACACACGTTCAAATGATGCGGATCAGCCTGCAGGATCTGCCCCAATGAGGATGCTGCAAAAGTGTTACCAGAACTATGGCTTAGACTGCCAATAAACCAGAAACACCTTTATACCCTCTAGAAGTGACATGCTCTACATTTTTTCATGTGTGTGTGCTGTAAGCTCTGCCTCTTTCAGCACTTAACATTCAACTGGATAGTCTTCTGGAAGCAGAGGAAATTGACTGATGCAGGAAAGTTACACAACTGAGTGCTCAGATCGTCAGGGGTATGAGAGTCTCAGGCTGACAATCTGGGTGGCTGAATGGGAGAAGACAATAAAACATTTATATGGCTGTTTGTCTTTTAACTCTTTTTAGTTATTACTAAATGGTCACACTATCAACCAGTGGAGAGGGTCTGATGTCAGATTACAGGTGCTGACAGCAGCTAATGGCATTTATTTAATCAAACAGGTTAAGAACCTCTTTCTGAAGCAGCAGATGTGAGGACTGCATTAGAAAGTCCATTACGTAGTGTCTAACTATGGATCTATCTTTCTTCAAATTTGACATCTCAATTTTTACACTCCAATAACATGTACTATCAAATAATATTTCAGATCATTTTCCAGACAGCTGTAAAACCTAGAGTTTCAAAAGTACCACACTGACACAAGAAGCCAGCTTCCATTTTCATCAAATGCACCGAAGTGCACGTGGGTATCTTCTGACAGCTAAAGGGGCTCCGAGTTCTACATCACCGATGATCTCTTAAGAGTTTACCCTTAGGAAAAAAAAGCAGTACCCTGAGAGTTTAAAGACAAAACATGGAGAGCATGTGACTGATATTTTCTGAAATTTGAACTGACATACAGCAACTCACCATTTCTTCAATATGGTCTTTTTCCACTGGAACTGCACTGACACCTAGAAGAAAAACAAATTATTACAGCCGCATTAATCCTAGCAACAAGCATCACTGACAAGAGTCCTCAGTCAAATTGGTCTGATGAGATGGCTTGAGTTTTGGGTTGGCAGGTCAGTAAACCGGACGTTTTGCATTACATCTGTTCTTCAGTATGGAAAAGCAACGTAGACCTTCAACCCAGCATGAGAGAAGAGGTACATTGACCCTTTTAGCACAAAAAGAATATACACCAGAAGACAGAAAGCAACACTCAAATTCTAGAACAGGGCTTTACTTCAAGTCGGGTCTTCATGTAGACACACCTGTTTGGCGCTAAAAGAATAGGAAACAAACAAGGCCTGCTGGCACCCCAAAAACTCTTTTGGCTTCTCCAAGAGGCTCTGGGAGCCACCACCTCCCCAACAGGAGACCATTCTTCAAAGCTTTAAAGCAACTACTGTCCCACTCCTACTAGAGAAATCCTGTCTCACTTGGATAGGAGGTGGCTCCTGAAGGGAAGGGCAGAGCCAGACAGGAAAATGTAAATAGACACCCACCCCAAGAAACGAGCAAAAAATATCAAATTGCAGTGGAAAACACTGCTCCAGAAGGAAGCAGCACAAATCATGTCTCCTGTCCTGAGGACACACAGGGTAATTAATGTCTCCTTGCACCAGCTACTACACCTGGTCTGAGGCATTTGCTTTTGGAAAGAAGCTGCTGCAGATGGAACCTCCACACTGCTTTATTTTGCCATCACTGCTGCAATATGTCTCCAGCTCTTTAATGAGCTTGGCTGCTGTGCGCTATTACCAAACCGTGTCAATTCTCATCCACCTTGAGACTTGCAGAAGTGAAGTTAAGCAAGTCTGCCAGCCACACATGAGTACGTAGAAGGAAGGCTTATTGTATCACAGCTTCACAGACGTACCAAGTGGTGTATAACCACAGTACACAAATGTACAGCTTGGGGTGCAGTTCTTAAGTTCTTACACAAGTCAGGATAGTCGTAAAAACACCTTTCACCCTCTCTGCAATACAGAGGCGTGGGACAGGAAGAGATCTTCTGTAACAGGTGAACACAAAGCAGATTATGGAGATGCAGGGAGTCAGTTCACCTTACAGCATCAGGAAAACTAACACTGCCCCAAGGAAGTTTCCTGCAAAGCAGACAGGAGCATGTAGCCTCGCGCTATTAAAAGTGGCAAAACCTTTCTTCTTTTCTGCGACTGCAAAGGAAGCAGACATCCCCTTGAGCACTGACTGTGTGTAATAACTGAACACAATACAGTAACTACTCTTTTGACATTTCTACTGTCCTTTATTTTTGCTCCCTCAAACACACACGTAGGAATGTGCTTCTCCAGCCCCTGTCTCTTCTCTGCACATACAACTGCGATCAGAGAAGGGAACCCACACAAGGATAGCAGAGAAGGGATTCCCCTAAAATAGCACTACATCCTACCCAACCATTTCCCCAGAAAAACAGGTGGTGTGTGGGGGAGATGGTGCTATACAGAGCCAACCCTCTCCCCCATCTTCTACACTGAGTGGTGACTGAGCCAGGCTTTAGGTTACTTTATTTACTAACCTAGTATGCAAATAACGACCACACTGCACAGTGCTGACGCTGCTGCGGTCTAACCTGCCCACATCCTCCGTGAGCGGGGAGGATAAGGATGTATGTGCACGTGGGGGTAAGAGACTGACAGCAAAGTCTCTTCGACTAAAGAACTAAAGTGTTATCCACTAAAAGGACATTCTCCCAGTCCCACAGGGTTTGGAGACACCGGTCTTATGGCATGAGCTGCTCACAGTCACCACTTAGATGAGGGGAATGACCCGCTTCATCGCGTCTTCTTGACAAGGCTCCTCTGGTCCTCCAACCCAGGAGAAATCATGGCACACACAAGGGCAAACATCTGATTTTGTCCTTTTAATGACACTGCCACAGCACATCTGAGAGTTACACTCAGCTGATGTGATAAAGCACAAAAGAGACAAACTTCTGAACACCTTTTGCTGTCGGAGATGCCAACTTTGGGTGGCATCTCTCAGTGCTGCAGGAATACAAAGTCAGGTTGTGCTGACAGCCTTTGCCCTGTCATTGCAAAGCTCCCATCTCTCCAAGGAGATACACAGATAGATCAAGCGAGTGCTTGGTTAATGATGAAAGCTGACACACACAGACAAAGAGGAAGCATTAGGCTATCATAACAATGTCAGAAAAAGCAAATTATATTGGACATGTGTCATATTAACCTGACCAAAGGAACAAAATGAGTACCCAATCCATCCCAGAGCCTGAAATAATATGTTGAGGCAGCTGCTCTGACAGAGCTGATAGAGGAAGCCCATGGGGAGCCAGCATGCCCCACTTTACGCTGGTGCTGGCAGCGCTAGCCCATGCCAGCTGGCAAGAGCTCCCCCGGGGCCACTTGCCAGCTGGAGTTGGCTGGCCAACACCTCTGCCTTCCTCTCCATGTGTGCTCAGGAGGGGTGAAGCCATCGCTCTAGCACTGCCAACACTGCTGGGCAGCAGGGCACTCACCCACTGGGCTTGCGGGGACACAGCAGACGGTGCAGCTGCAGGGTTTCACAGCAGAAACAAAGTCAGAGCACACACTGAGATGGAAATCCTTTCCCCGCCCGTGCAGAAAACTAAACTACAGACTCACAAAGTAAAGCAAAGCCCAGGGTCTGCTTCCCCCTCCTGAACCAAATCTGCCCAGCCTATTACAATCAGATTATCTGATTTTGCAGAAGTGCTGAGAGCTGATGAAGATCACGAAAAAACTATGAGAAATACACAACAAATTCATGCAGCTCCTGCTTGCGTCTCCAAGATTGAGACAAATCTTTTGGTAGGTCCCTGATGAAATCCCCACATGGCTTTTTTTTCATTAATGCCAATGACTCAGTGCAGTGCCATTGCTCATCAAAACATCAGCAAAAACCTTTCCTAGGAAAGATCACAGAAACTTCAGCATATTGATTTGCAGAAGGAGCACTAGAAAGTTCTTGAAGTTAATGTTTCAGCGTTTCCCAGCCCCAAACAAACTCCTTAGTTCACTGATTCTGGCTGACATTTGAAAGCAAGATAGCTAAAAAGGACGTGAGAGGTACTTGACCTGCTTCATAGCATAAACAGGAAAAAATATTTGGTAAGAAAACTCCATGTGGTCTGTGGAATAAGTCTATTGAGCTTCTCTGGGCTGGGGTCTCTCCCCCCATCTTCCATCCTGCCCTTTAATTACCATAAAGGCACTTGAAGGTAGTCAGCTTCATTGGAGTGTTTCTGTACAGGTCCCAGAAGCGATTCCCTGTGGAGACTTCTAACATACCACAAACTAAATTACTTAACCCAGAATGACATCGATTCTTTCAAGAAATGATGTAGCATGCATAAAAAGCTATAAAGCCTTGGATAAAGTGATTGCTTTTGTGTTTAATCTTCATTTCACAGTTTGGCTTTAATATTTAATGCCACATGCAAAAAAAATACTGTTAGTTAACGCTGTCGACCTGCTACTGTACAACCACCTCCCAGTATCAAGAACTAGCTGTCAAAAATCTAGCAGTACCTAGAACTAAACCAGTAAGTCTGGGGGAAGAAACAGCACTGGGGGAGAAAAATAAATGTGAAGGACCCGACTGGCCCCCGCGCAGCGTGAGGGAAAGGGCCAGCGGGCGCGGAGGGCTGGGGGCAGCCGGGACACGTCTCCGGACACCCCGCGGG
>NW_010127676.1:0-1896 GCF_000699245.1 Pterocles gutturalis | reverse complement strand
TTAACATCTTTGTCAGAGACATGGGCAGCAGGATTGAGTGCACCCTAAGCAAGTTTGTTGGTGACACCAAGCTGTGTGGTGTGGTGGACACGCTGGAGGGAAGGGATGTCATCCAGAGGGACCTTGACAGGCTTGAGAGGTGGGCCAATGCAAACCTCATGAAATTTAGCAAGGCCAAGTACAAGGTCCTGCATGTGGGTCAAGGCAAACCCAAGCACAAATACAGGCTGGACAGAGAATGGATAGAGAGCAGCCCTGAGGAGAAGGACTTGGGGGTACTGGTGGATGAGAAGCTGAACGTGAGCCAGCAGTGTGCGCTTGCAGCCCAGAAAGCCAATCGTGTCCTGGGCTGCATTAAAAGAAGCACTAGCAGCAGACTGAAGGAGGAGATTCTCCCCCTCTACTCTGCTCTCATAAGACCCCACCTGGAGTACTGTGTTCAGATGTGGGACCCCCAACATAAAAAAGACCTGGACTTATTGGAGAGAATCCAGAGGAGAGCCACAAAATTGGTCAGAGGGCTGAAGGACCTCCTTTATGAGGACCGGCTGAAAGAATTGGGGTTGTTCAGCCTGCAGAAAAGAAAGCTCCGAGGAGACTTAATAGCAGCTTACCAGTACCTGAAGGGGGCCTACAGGAGAGATGGGGAGGCACTCTTTATCAGGGAGTGTAGTGAGAGGACAAGGGGTAACGGGTAAAAGCTAAAAGCGGGTAAATTTAGACTAGACATTAGGAAGAAATTTTTCAGTGTGAGGGTGGTGAGACACTGAAACAGGTTTCCCAGGGAAGTTGTGACTGCCCCATCCCTGGAGGTGGTCAAGGCCAGGCTGGATGAGACCTGGTCTAGGGGGGGGTGCCCCTCCCCATGGCAGGGTATTGGAACTTGATGATCTTTAAGGTCCTTTCCAACCCTAGCCATTCTATGATTCTGTGATTCTATGTTGTCCTGCAATTTTTGTATACCATTCTTTTCTGGTCTTATCCAAGAAAACCCATTAACCTCAATGTCAGCAGAATTTTAAAAAGCAGAGTATTAGACCTCAATTTTATTTTTCTGTACAGCAGACACCATACAAATTAAACTGTTTAAATGTTTGAAATGTTACATTTCTATATATATCTCTTATAGATATAATACTTGATATATATAATGTAATTATATGTAGTATATAAGTATCTGTAATGTACATAATATATACTATGTATTTTTATATATATTTAAGTTTCTATATTATATTAAATACTCTTCATTCAGAAGAAAGACGAAAAGTAGAAAAAAGTGGTTTGAGCTACCAAAAATGTGTTTGTTGGTATTCCATGTAAACTTTTACGAAATCATTGAAGGTGGCAGATTTAAGAGGATATGAAGGGAGTTTGTTTGTGTAGTTTGGTAGTGCAGATCGTGATACTCATTACAATACAGTACAACCAGGCTAAATACATGTTAGCAATTGACATATCTATTGTTACAATAGGGCTTATGTTTTCATCTTGTTTTTCTTTATTTCATAAATAGGAAGATAAGTGGTTTAGGCTGGTTTTTTTATGTTAAATCTTACTTTTAGAAGTTCCTTACTTTTTGAACTAAATAGTTACTGAGAACGTAAATTTAAATATGTAAGTCTTTCATCATGAAATTAATGTGAATGGCTAGATGGATACATTTCAGTGCTTTATCGCTCTACTTACGAAATTAAACTCACTATAGCTAGTCATCAGATTAATGGAAGATGACGTTAAAACAAAAAAAAATAATCAAAGACACTGGTTATCTGTTGATCAGTTAAATTATTTACTAGAATATAATGTAAAGCATTTTTAAAAGTATAAACTGAAACAGACTTCAGAAAACCAAGATCACACAACGGAGGCAATGTAGGCCCATTGATCAATGAG
>NW_010127675.1:4937-7830 GCF_000699245.1 Pterocles gutturalis | reverse complement strand
GGGGGTTGGAGCTAGATGATCTTTAAGGTCCCTTCCAACCCAAACCATTCTGTGATTGATTCTATGAAACTAAAAAGATTAAGATTACTGAGATTGCTTTTGAGATTATTGACATTATTTTCCATTTTGGGGGAGATTATTTTCCATTTTTGTGATAATATTTCTTATTGTGACATATATAGCAATGGGTGATTTTCACTGTCTCTCAGTCCTTGCTGGAAAATGTATTTCTGTTTGCATAAAGAACAAATTAACTGCTTTTGTTTAAAAACTACTGTACTTAAAACACAGTAGAGACTCGACTCTACCCTTTATAGGCTGTTGCTTCCTTTACTATTTGGAAAGGTTACTGTTTTCCCCTGTGTATCAAGGTGGTCGGTTTGCATAAGAGAAATCGGATCAATGGAGCTTGGTACTTGTATCACAGAGGATGATCCCTCTGACCAGTAAAAGGACTACATCAATGTCCAATCTTTTGGTTAAGGCATCTAATGAATAAGAGACTTTGAGTCACCAAAGGAAAACAACATAGTATCATGTAAAAATGTTGTGTTTGGCCCAAACTAGTATGTTTCACTTCTATAGCAAGAAATGTTTCTGCTATAAAGAAAGCAACAGAAATTCTGGGCTAGATTTAAGTCAAATCAACAAAGGAAGAAGAGGAACTGCAACATCCCTTTTCTCCAGAAGGTAGGAAGGACTCATCCACCACTGTTCATCTGATGGTCTTTGAAATACCTTCAAGGAGACTTCTCCACACATGAAGTGGTGTTCAGAGCATTTCCTCTGAGACACGAGGGTTCAAGGCTTCTCAGGCAGAACAGGGAACTGCTGTCTTCCTTGTCATCTCCTCCTGTGATTTCTTGATTTTATGAATGCAGCCTGAAAAAGGAGAATCCACCAAATCTATCTGCCTAGCCCATGCCAAATAGTGTTGGTAGGGTTGAATCAAATTTTCTCGTGAATAAAACTCATACCTGCTAAATTTGCTTTCTCTATTCAGCATGTGGAAAAGGATTTTGGCTTCTGTCATGTCGTGAAGTAAAATCGAAATGGCAAAGCTATTTCTTTTGTAGTTTCAGCAGGCTCCATACCTTCCCAAAAAACTCTTTCAGACAGTTCTCTCTGTCCAGTAAATATCCCAAAGGTGTCTAAGAAAGTTAAAAGAGGAGCAAATGAGAGAGACTATGCTGAATTTGTTAAAACAGACAGATGGCTTGAACAGAAAAAGCTTATTCTCTCCCTCAACTATGAGGTTCTCAGCAAGTGCCTCTGTCGAAAGAATAAGAAGAGATAATATGATCTTAAGATAACTAGGAACATATCAACAAAGCCAGAAACAAAAATTATCTTGGTATTATTTGAAGGCCCTCCACATGCTGGGAACTACAGTCCCTGCTTTTTTGTTTGGAAGAGGTATTCATCACATTGTTGGATAAGATCTATCAGGAAATAAAACCTATTTGGTTCACGTTAGTCAACTGGCTGGGGACTATTCTAAATATTTTTGGAGAAATTTGGCACAAGTGTTAAACACCCACTTTTGTGAAGCATATGGTGTGGTGTAATGGGTTGTCTAACTGATTTCTAAAAGATTGTTGGGTCAAAGAGATGATAACATCAGCCTTTTTCTCCTTTTCTGTATTCACTGGAAACTTACCAGAGGGAAAACAAAGAATATTATGGGATTGAAGATTAGAGTAAAAGACCATTTAAAATTTCATACCCTTGGGAAAGAAGAATTAAATGACACTGGGACATTAAGAATGAAGAAATCTAGTCATTTTTTAATGTATCTTGGGGACTGGAGAGGAAGCCTAATGTAGAAAATTATTTAGTTTCCAGAATCCCAAAAAGCCCTGCAGTAGATTTCCATGTCACTCCTTTAATAAGCAGGAATTCTAAGAAGTTGCTATGATTTGATAAAGAAAAGCATTGCTCAAGCTATTAAAAATCAGTGGTAGATCATCAGTGTTACTGAAGAGCTGGAATAGATTAGTTCCCTGAAGATCCATGAGTGGGCTCTGGTACACAAGGGCATTGGCTGTTGCTATAGAGGGTCTGCAGAGTCACAAGAAATGCCATTCGACTGCTTGCCAAAGAAATTGAGGATATACAGGACGTATTGAGGATATATAGGACGTTTTGAGGACTGATGGTGGTCTGTGACCTCAAAGGTTTGGGACACCATGGTTTTCAGATATTTTTACACACTAATAATTTACTTTGGGGCCTTCAAAACAGAGTTTACACGGGATTAAAATGACATGAATAGGTTGGGCTGAGTGTTTTCAAAGGGAAAATTATATTCACAAGAGTTAGACTATGGGAGCATTATTTATGGTGATGACAGCTCGAGTCATTCTTTTACTTATGACTGTTAAATATGTGGCAGGTTTTGTGCTTGTTCAGTGGCTGGTGCAGCATGTACCTGCTTGTAAATGGGGTTCCTTGACATTGCTACAATACATTTTTTAATGTTACCAGTAACATACAATAGCAGGAACTATATTGACTCCAGTAGAGCTATTTCTGTTACAGAATGCTGTTTAGTATGTGAAGGTGGCCAAAGCTGTCTCTTTGCTAGAAATGTTAAAATTTTTCAAATTTGAAATTATCTTTGGTACTGTTGCACTGACATATCTGACCGAGATTAGAAACCTCCCTCTACTGAAAACTGTCAAAGCTTCAAAGATAACACAAAAAAATAATAATAGTTCAATTTTTAATCAGTTGTTATTCCTATTTATTTCAGTAGGAACTTGCTTTTGTTAAAAGACAGCTGAGTACTAGAAGGTTTTGGAACTAAAACATTTTTCTTCATTGATATTTCCAAATGGCGAAGGTAACTGAAAATCACCATATCTTATGATTAACCTGACTGCAGTGTATA
>NW_010127675.1:0-4906 GCF_000699245.1 Pterocles gutturalis | reverse complement strand
AGCAATCTAGAGATAGAAAATAACAACAAAGACATTAGGTTGTTCTTTTCTAAATCTCACGCAGGGCAACAAATTGAACCCTGTGCATTTGAAAAGAATCACCATGGTTAGAGAATAAATTTAGTAATATTCTGATGTTAGTTAATATATCAGAACGTTACACTTTATATCTAGTAGTCAAGGAAATAAAACCTATAATGAGAGCTAAATAGTTAAATATATTTTTTCTGAAGTCCGTCTTACACCACGAAGAGAAAAGTTATAATACTAAAAATTGCTAAGTCTTCCAAATTGCAGAGCAGTCTCTGTCTGATGCACCTGGCAATTTTTACTTGTTATGTGGAGAGTGCTGTCTGGCTTTGCACAGTTTGTGCCATACAGTCTTAACTGTTTGTGCTCTGTGTTCTTGCTCTTTCAATTTTCTGCCTACCCCCGTCACTCCATTTCACTTGTCAAAAAACATCTACCTCAAAGCCAGAAACAGGGACAAGATGGGAGAAGACCTGCCAGATTTATACATTAGCCATTACCTGCATCAAATTTTCCCAAGGTTACGTTTTCTTCAAGGTCTCATAAGAAGCTTTTTGACTATTTGAAGCCGTTGGTTTACATTTGTTCCCAGCAACTTCTAATCAGCCTCACTTACAAGAAGTAGCTGAACGCGTGCTCATTCGCATCGTATGGTGGTAATTCTTTTCCAAATTCAGATCAAACAACATGATAAAGGAAACATTAGGTTATACCAGCCTAATTTGTTGTTCAATGAATGTACGTAATCTAAATAGAGATCTCATATCCCAAGCAGCATCAGACTGCCTGCTTTCGTTAAAAAAAGATTATAAGGCACTTATCAGTCAAAAAAAAAAACAAAAAAACAAAAAGAGATCTCATATCACAAGCAGCATCAGACTGCCTGCTTTCGTTAAAAAAAAAATTATAAAGCACTTATCAGTCCAAAAAAAAAAAAGAAAAAAAAAAAAACCAAAAAAAACCCAGACCCAAACAAAAAAAAAAAAACCAAAAAAAACCCAGACCCAAAGCAGTCCAATAAAAACCACAAGGGATGGAGTGATAAATTATTGTTAAAGAGTTTATTATCTAATCTGGCCAAAGTTTACATAGATAGAAATAAATGTCTCACTGGTGGAACTTCAGTTTCATTGCAGGTAAATAGAACTGAAGCGAGTGGAGAGAGTGGTTTAGAGGCTGACTGAGCAGCATCAGGCTTCTGCCACCACGCAGGTGTTGGAGTAGCGTAGCCCCAAGTCCAATGTGCAGTTCTATACTTCTTGGATTGGGATTGTCCCCATTTTACCTGCTGCCTCTACATCAGTAATACCATGGAAAAGCTGTAATCCTTGCCTCAGAGATGAAACTTTGGGAAGGGCTTGATGAAAGGAAGTGATGACCAGAAGAGAGGGAGGGAGGGGAAGGAAGCAAGAGGGTTACAGTAACACGTTATTCATTATCTAGGTTAGGTTGGTTTCTGCTTAGTTATTTCCTTTTCTTTTCTTTCAAGACTTACACTGTGCAGGATAGGTTTCCTAGGGGATTTACTCTGGCAAATGTATTAGCTTAAAATAGAAATATTTTAAGATATTATTTTTTTGATAGCTAAGAACCAGATCCTCAACTTTTCACTGCTTTGTGGTACTTGGGCAATGTAAAATAACTGGGAAATGCCCCAAGGAGGACCTTTGACATACTTCTGCATTTTGCCTGATTCTTGCTTATGTGACGATCTCTGGTAGATTATTGTGGTTCATTTTGAGTCAGGTCAACTCTGTTCATCTCTTGAAGACACTCAGAAGATTCAGGAGAGTGGTTTGCAAATGTTTTCTCTTCTTCATTCTGATATAGAAAATTAAAGACCAATAAATGTTTCACTGAATCTACTTAATGAATAATTGGAGTGGGGAAGCAGGGAAGAACTCAAAAGTAGATATCTTCATCTATTTATAAAGATAGATACTGTCCACAAGATAGTAAGTCATGCTCTGTATAGAAAGCATTATCTATAACCATCTTTATTTCAACATTTCATTTAATGATTGTAATTGAATCTGCAGTATACGTTGGAAAATACACAGACTTGAGAAGCTGATTCAGATAACAATGCTATTGGATCCTTACTTGGGAATTTCTGAGATTTTGCTGTTTTAACTGTGCAAACTTTACATTGCTGTAATTTTTTGCTGCTTTTTCACACATGCTGCAGAAATGCTGCACATAGAACTTTGCGTGTTGGAAAGTCACAGCTATTAGTTTATCGGATAAATAAATGAAAGTTTGCAGAAATAGCAAAAGCCTCTGAGTATAAAAGAATATACAGAATGAATGTAATGATAATAATTAAGGAATACAGAAAAAAATCTCAATACGGGTTCCCTCCTCTGGAAAGGCAAAAATTAGTAGTAATAAATTTTAGCCTTTAAAGTAACATCATTCAGAAACAAATCAGCCATAAGGAATGGCTGTCACAGCCAGAATACTATAAACCATGATAAAAGAATAGTAAATTGCTAATGTTACTATATTCCGAGGGAGTTGCCTGTGGTTTCTAAGGTAAGAAGATTAATGAAGCTCCAACTGCTAATGGCTAAGAGTAGGTATTTGACCTTAGTGCAATCTGAGTCAATCAGAAGCTTGCAGAGAGTATCCCTAGGCTATTTTTCCATTGTTGGATGACCTGTCTTTGTGTACTAATAAAGCATTACTCTTTCAGGCTGGCAGCCTGGTGCAAGGTCCACAGAGAACAGCTGTAAGGCTGTCTTAAAAGGAGCCCTTTGTAGAGCTCATCATAAGAAAGGAGGAGCTTGTTAAAACATAAAACCTGCAGTGCCACAGATATTCTGAACAATGCTATAGGTCACAGAATAACCTGCAGAATACCCTGTAATTTAGAAGCACCCATATTTCTGTGTTAGGTGCCCACTAAAATAACTGTATGGGGTTTATACTTCATCTTTTAGAACTGCATCTTTCCTTCCAGATGAGAAATAATGAATCGTGACATAGCTAAATGTAAAATCAAGATAATGAAATCACTAGGTCACTAAATGTGCTTGGATTTCCCTGAATATTTGGTTCTTGCAATTGTCACCCTCTGTGAGACAGGGGAAAATGCTCCAGTTGCCAGCAGCAGCACACAATAGTACAGCTCCCATATAGCAGGGTCTATCAAGTAAGCATACTTCCTTCAGCATTAGGCATTCGAGTCATTCCATTCTGTTTACATTATTTAACAGTCACACATATTTATTGAAGGTTCATCTCTTTGTTTTTGTGTTTGAATTCCCATAAGAACTTACCACAGCTCCCCAGAGGATTAATGCCGTACTGTATTTTCTCCCTTGCCTGTACAGCAGCCTACACGAAAATGTTTCTGACCAGTATTTACCACATAGCGGTGCAAGGATGACAACAGGCATTAGTTTCTTCCACAGATGAAGGTCTTTGTGGTCTTTGAAGAACCACAAATATTCTTTGGAAGAGTCTAGTTTTGCTAGCGGAACCATAAAGAAAGAGTTCAGCAATTTCATAGGATTTTCTTGGAAAATTTACTTTTGGTCATGAATCAATTCAGTTTAATTTTATGGTTTCTTTGTTAAACCAAGTAGAGCTTGAACTTTTTATTTTCAAAAAAGTTTTGAAAGCCATATTACTGGGGAAACCAGGAAGCCACTGTCCTTGCACATATTTATATTTTACATACGTGGTCAATATTCCCTTTACTTACGAATTATTGTTAATCATGATAACATGCACAAGGCTAGACATGAAAGACCTGCTATGGGTAATAAGGTCAACTAGAAAAGTTGTGACAAGCATGACCATGGCCCAGCTTAAGAGCAGCAGAGCACAACCCTGACCCTGGCCCTGGGCTGTTGGAAGGGAAGGGAAAAGTCAGTAGAGGAGGAAGGTGGTCAGATACAATGGATAGGACTTTCGAGGACACAGGTAGGACAGGAGGAAGGTACTTTTTAACAGCTGTTGCACTTCATTAACTAAGAAGAATGGAAAATATGTTTTCTTAAGAGGGCATAGACTGTATTTTGGCATGTCTTCAACGTCCCCCATTAAAAGAGTTTTTGGAAGAGTCCTTGTTCCTTGCCCTGGATCTCTGGGGGAGACCACCATTCCTCCACCTCCGTCGTATCTAGGAGAGCAGGAACTGCTTCTTTATGCTGGTGCAGGAGCAATTAGGTCCAATTTCTGTGTCACAACCTGTAGCTACATATTGGATTTGGCAGTGCAGCAAAGATTCCTTGTGTAGTGGGTTTTTTTTTCTAGAAAGCTAAATTAAAAGGACAAACAAGACTGCCTTATATCAGTAGAAGGTAGAGCCAAAAGAAATATCACGTTATTTTCTGTTCAATTTGCTCAAGTACCAGTATCCAACAGTACTGCAGTACTCAAGGGAAGATACAGCAAACAGTATTCAGCAGAAGCGTACAGTAGGTTATTGCAGTTTAACAAAGATGAACTCTGCTTGATTTGAAGGATTTCTCCATTTTCTTTATATCCAACTTAATGTAGAATTCTCAGCATTATTATCATAAAAGTGGTCTGTGGGGACTAGGAATGAAGCCTGACAGATAGATTTAAAATGAAAGGAGACCCGTGACAGGATTTTGTGACTACAAAAGAATTTAATAAATAGTGGAATGATGATTCACTGATGTAGTGAAAGTTATTGAATTGCAAGATTCACTGGAAGAGTTCCAAAAGAAAGGCAGCAGCTTCTGCCGATACAATGATTTCCTGCTGTTCTTTCTATTCCTACTTCATGCCTTTGTTTGCACCCAAACATTAAGCTTTTTTTCCTATTTTTAAAATTTTTATTTCAGGAGTATGAGATTTTTGGACTTTTTTTTTGGACTTGCAGACGTGGGATCAGGGAAGC
>NW_010127674.1:4011-7147 GCF_000699245.1 Pterocles gutturalis | reverse complement strand
TCTCCGCAACCTCATCGCTTCCAACCTGCTTGACCAACAGTGGGTAGTGATCAAAGGGTCATACCAGACCAAGGAGCTTCCTGGTGACATCTCTAACCTGGGCCCCAGGGAGGCAGCAGTCTTCCCTGTGTAAAGGGTCTGGTCAATTGGTCCCTCTGTTCCCCTCAAGAGGGAATCACCTATGACAATTACCCTCCTTTTTTTCTTAACTGAGGCAGTCACAATGTGTGAGGCCGACTGTCTCAGCTTAGCTGACCCCCTGGATGGACCTTCAACTTCCTCCTTATTTTCCTGGCCCTCTAGTTCCAGTGCCCCATATCTATTGCGTAAAGGCAATTGGGAGGGTGAGGAAGGTTGGGAGGGGATTTGCCTCCCCCCCCGCCCCCGCCGGGCTGGGACCTGTTTCCATTCTCCCCCTTCTCTTAGGTCCCTTCCTTTGCCCTGCTGACAAGAGGGGAGGGGATCCTCTGCTTCTTGTGGAGCCTCTGTCTCCTGCCTTTGCCTCAGGGATGGTAGGGTGCAGCTCCACCAGTCTATCTCCTGCTCACACTCTCTGATACTCCTCAATCTTGCCACTTCCTCCTGCAATTTCGCCACCTGTTCTAGGAGCTTGTCCACCTGGGCACACCTATTGCAGGATGGTTTGTCTCCCATCCCCACCCCAGAAGAGTAGTTTAGGCACCTCCCACATACCAAGGTCTGTATGGTTGCCTCTGCCATCTGAAATCACTCACTTCAGCCAAAGCTGCTTCTGCTGGAGGAGTCTAAAGCACTGGGCTTTATAACTCCAAGCAGCAAAGCAAAGACGCTTCCTTCAACCCCTATCTGGCTTCCATTCTGAACTGGGGTTTCCAGCTTCCTTTGTTCACAAAAGGTCAGGCAGCGATGCTTTTCCTGGAATTTTTGAGTGATTTACTCCTCATACCACCTTTTGGCTTTGATGAAATCCTCAAAAGTGTCGCTTCTTACAGCTCCATGTTGCTCTTGACGTTAAGCAACTTAATTGTTGAATGTAGACCAAAATCAGATTATTCATCAAGACTAAGAGTACCACAGTTGTGTGCAAATGTGAGCTAGCCTTCAAGACATATATTCATGGTGTTCATACTGGTGTGGTCTCTGAATAGCTGGAATGGTTGACAGTCATAAGAAAGACAACTGAACATAAAAACACTGGAAAAAAAAGCCTTACAGTTTGACTTCCCTTTTTCTTCCTTTAGCTAGCATTTTACTCTGTTCCTCTGAAAGAGGAAAAGTAGATAGAAGCTATGGAGTCTAAGTGATACAACCCAGTGGGAGGGGTAATCTCCTGGGATATCACCGCAGTTGAGGGCCAAGTGTTTCAATTACTTAATATACGCCAATATTAGCCTTGTTGTGTCTCACAGTGATTAAAACAGGGAACAAGTATGTTCATTGTTATAGGAAAAAGGATTCCTAAAATAATTTGTAATAATAAAACCACAGAAATCTGGAACCAGAGAAGATATAGATGGAAAAGACCTAGTCATCTAATTTCTCTGCCAGTGCAGGATTTCAGCGTGCATTTTAGTGTATTCTTAGTGTAAGACAGTTACTTAGAAAACTATGCCCCAGCCTGTTGGATGTGAACATAACCACAATGATTCATAGCTTTTATGTTTTCTTGCCTTGAATCACCATACTTAATTCAAACACTAGTGCTTCTGCAACTATAGGAAATCAAACAAATTTGATTGTAAGAAATGCTAAGATATTTCTTAGCTTCAGCAAACTACATATTTTTCTATTGCTTTTTTATCACACTAAATAGTTCCAGAATTGCCAGCTCAAGTCAGTGAGAAAAATAGTGTTAGATTTCTCCTAATTTCTTGTTAGAAATTGTCTTCAAAATGAGGGAATACCTAAAAAGGACATGTTCTGAATTTTCTTTATTTGCCTGATGTTTTTTAAAGCCGTTAGTGCCCATTAATAATATCTCCTCCACAGCTAAGAGAGTTTGCAACCTTTTATTATTCTTAATGTAGAAATGAGGACTGTATGCTTATTGAAATGACTCCAGGAATGGCATTTCCAGAAAGACTCCCCATGTCTGAGACTGACAATGGAAGAGTTACTAGAGGTAACACTGTAATTTCTCTCTCTTACTGGTGACTGTTCTTTCAAATATTTGTATATTTGTTGTGCCACAGCAGCTTCTCTTAATTGCATTATGGTAGGTTTTTGCCTGCCAAACATTATGCATGAAGTAGGTTGGATGAAAAGCCCTGTACATAAAAGAGGAGCATAAAAACTACCCATCTTGCAAAGCACTGACTGCTTTATAAAGGTTTCCTGCAAGAAAAGCTGTTCTGCTTTCTGAATTGCCATTTTAACATTTTTTTAATTAACATTTTTTTTGGTTATTGCCCCAAGACAAAAAGCCCACTAGTTTTCAGTTGTTTAGTTTTTCAGCCAGTAGTAGAATTTTCCTTGGAAAGAAGCAGCATTTTATGGAAACCGTCAGTAAACCGTTTTTCTATGGAAAATATTTGAGTAGCCCTCCTCTGTGTACATAGCTATAAAAATATTAGGGCAATATGTGCTAAGAGAGCGGCACAATTGTTTCAGCACACAGCACCCATCTCTGCAAGTTGCTGCCAAAAGCAAATTACTCTAGTGAGATATTTAACATAATAAGACATAGCAGGTGTTGGGCCACATCTTCAAACAAACAAACAAAAAAAACCCAGGCAATGACTAATTTACTGGAAGGAGCAGGATAACCAAAATGTTCTTCTTCCGACCCACAACACTTGAATTCCACAGGAAAACAAATCTGCTGTCCTCCAGTGCAGAGCTTATGCGTGTAGGATACAAATCTTTCTAAGCAACCAGAGACATATCTGATACTGCACTTGGAAAAGATCAAAATAGGCATGGACTTCTGAGCCGAGATGTGAAACACATCTCTCTGACTGAACATTCCTCAATATACCGCAATTGTAAATAAGTACAAACAAAGTCCATTCCCTGCTGACTCTGAATGGAAAAGAGCTGGAGAGAAGAAGAAAATTGCCTGTATATGTTTTCTTTATAATTTTGGAATGCATTCAGGCTTCGTACCAGGCAGCAGAGAGAGAAAGAAGCAGAGGACACTGCTCTCATACACATCTCA
>NW_010127674.1:0-3980 GCF_000699245.1 Pterocles gutturalis | reverse complement strand
GAGTGTGAATTTTCTCAACATTGTCCACAATGGTCTGTTGACCCCGAGAGCAGGATATTTTGGGGTCTACATTTATGAATAGTGAAGTATTATTTTGCAGTTGGAGAGATGAGGGGTAGGGTAAGGGCAAGGGATTAGGTAGGGCAAGATGCAGTTTGACCCACTGTGTTTTGTGACAGTGGCACCACAGGTTTGGGCCAGGGCAAAGGTGGGCTTCCCTGATGCCTCTTTACCTGCCGCTGCATTTCTTCAAATTGCTGCGGAGCCTGCAGCACCGCCGTCCCTGCACCCACCAGAAGACTGATCATGCATAAGGCTCCTGAAGCACGTGACAGCTACTTTACATTTGATGTCACTGACACCAGCCTAAGGTGACAGAGTTGTCTTATTCTTGGCACCCCCGCAAACCCTGTTGCTGTCCGTGGGTGCTTCTCACAGCTGCTGTAAATGCTGTAATCGCTGCAGAGGGAGTGACAGGATATTTCTGTGTTGTTTTGCTAACTTCTCCTATGAACATCAAGAAATAAAGCTGGGTGTCATGCGGCACTCGGCTATTTCTTTGCTGGAGTTTTATTATTTCTTTTAATATTCTCTTTCCCCTTTCCCACTTCCTTCCCCTGCCAGGTTCTCAGTGGCAATATTAGGATGAAGGTATCTGTCAGCTTCCAACCATGACTTATTTTTTCTCTTTTTGTAGAGCTGTCCCAAAGCATACATGGGAGCTGGAAATATTTAAAAAAAAAAAATAAGAAAGCAGACACCTCTGTAGAGTAACATTGCTGGCCTTGCCTGTAACGTGAACACCCACCGAAGAGAGGGAAAAGGAGGCTCATTAGGTGCCTCCGAGTCCCACTGCCTTTGCTATTTTTGGGCCAGCTGTCATGTGCACGGGGTGATCCGCCCGGCCTTGATGTTCGGTGTAACATCTCAATGCCAACCCATCCTACCTTTCCCTTTCTCTCATCCTGTGATGGGAGGGAGAAGTAGCCACCGCTCCCACTATGCTGCTGGGTCAAACAGCCCAATAAGCAAGCAGGGGCTGGATGTGGCCAGGTGAGGGCTGGAGTGGGCAGTGGGGAGTAGAGCATGGCAGAGCCGTTGCCTCAGAGCACCCTACAAACCTTCCTCTCTGCCTCTGCCGCATCCCTGGGAGCTGCCCAGTAAGAGCATCTGAGCTGTCTGTAGCTTTAACGGTATGGCGCAGGGCAGCAGAGGTCTCCCAGGATTAATTAATGGGCATCCCGAGAACACATTCTCATTATCGATATAGCGCTAGGGTTTTTCCTCATTTTGCAGAACATCAAACGTATTAGACAGCATGGGGGGTGGAGGTGGGGAGGAGCAGCAAAGGCAGAGACAGCAGTCAGAGGGAAGCAATATGGACCAGGAGATTGAACCTGACCCTGTCAGAGGCTGTCACAAGACTTAATATTGCATTTATTTAAACTGGACTTTCTCTGGTATAACGCGGTTGACTTTGGGGGAATGAGTCTTGTTTTCGAGGGGTGTGCAGGTCCCTCAGGGATTGAAATGCCACTGATAATAAAGAGCTCACGCTGACATCCTCCGCCACGATTTTTATTTGTCTGTAGCTGGTCTTTCTTTGTTAGAGCTCTGAACCGGTGAGGCACGTGTGTTTTGTTTCTCTCATGTGATTTTCCCCGCCAGTCAGCATGGCTTATGCTCAATTAATTCCATCAATATACGGTCTCCCCCAGCCTCATCTGCACTTGTGTAGCGTGACAGGCAGTTGTGAATATACCACTAACTGTGTCCAGACAAAGGCATGAGGAGGCTCCATGAGCGGTCTATTAACTCCACAGACAGACTGCGGCTTCGGCTGAGGCACATCCCCTTTGCAGGAGGGTTTTCTTATTTGGTGAAACACTTAGTAAAAAGTGTTTCCTTCCTCCTGGTGAATTAGCCACCCCTCGGATGGTGGTGAGCTGCGGCACTGCCATCTGAACCGCGTCCTACAGAACATCGGGGTAGCTGTACGCAGTTCTCGAGTGCCCACAAGCACATACAAAACACAAGCTGCCTGCTTTGAAGAGCTCAGAGTTTCACCCCGTGCAATCAAGCAGTGCAGGTGATCAACTGTGGCTGAGTGTTTCAATAAAGAAGATTCTCTGACCATGTTCTGTCCCATCGATACGATTAAGCAGCAATGACTTTCTTGGAAAGAGCACTGAAGTTCACAGCCATAATTTCATCTTTTTCTTCATAAAATGGCCACAAATCCACTCATATCTTGGGGCTGTGTGACCCCCTCAGCAGCGAGGCAAGATGTTCGTAGGTGAACTTCAATGCTCTGAAGAACAGGGAGCAAAATAAAAATGGCAGTTTTCATCAGAAAAAATTGCCTTTCTGCGCACTGGGTATTTCAGAGGCACGAGGCTGTACTAATTGGGGTGCAGTCTAATGACTAATCCCATTAGAGGTGCTGTTTACAGATTACCCACTTGTTTGAGGGACTAGAAAGCAACGTTGGAATAAAAAAAAAAAATCAAAAAGGAGAGAGAATATTTTTTTACAACCGCTGTGACACGAGAATGTGAGAGATGTTAGTTATATTGAAACACTCCTTCAGCTGACAAGGTTACTTGTGGCAATAATCCGCTCATTAGAGGTGTAATCCATCACTCAAGTAATATCAATTTAGTGCCAGGGTTTTAATGCAGGTTGTACTAATCATTAGCGGCAGTTTGTCAACTGCATAATTCACAAGGGATTGTGGGTATGCATGATTTAGCAGGTGACCCTTGACCTCTGCTGAGTAAGAAGCCTGCCTTAGAGGCAAAATCAAGAGGGACAAAAAGCAGTGCTCACTCATGAACAATTATTATGCTTAACAGCATGACTGTCATTTTAGAGGGAAAGGCACAAAACAGTATGTCCTGAATAATGAAGGATTAAAATTCACCTGAGACGCAGCTCCAGCTACACCACTGGCATCACCACCCTTGCTTAGTGGGGCAGGAAGAAGACAACACTTTTTTTTGTTTGTTTACTTAATAGCCCCTGAGCTAATATCTAAGCGCAAAAAGCCCTTCTGCCACGCAAAACACGAGGGCCGATCACAGCCACAGACATTCATCCTTCCGCGCTGAAAATGCTGGTTTACTCCTGTCTCTATCCCAGGTGCCAAGCACTGGGATTGACCTGTGACTGTCATAGGTGAAAAGTATTAGTTAGGAAAGTCTGCATTAGTGTCAGACAGGTAGAGGATTTCCCCTCAGGCTGTTAATTCATTTGGAGGGAAGAGGAGAATAACTTGAAGTAAATTTCTGTGCCCACCTGAAATCTACTCAGAGAGTTAAATGCATAGTTTGATTTACCAATCATTATAAATGTAGTATAGCATCATATTCTCTATTTCAGCTCTTGGAAAAAATCCATTTCTTTTCACATCCCACTTGGGAAGTTATTGGTGTCTTGCCTTGCCGTGTTGCTGCTCTGTTTTATAATAGCAATAATCCTCCTGAAACCTGGCAGCCAGGACCAGTTAAGTGCCCTAAACTTTACTGCAATTAAGGTACTTTTTTGCTTGCAATAATTCAGAATTGGCTTTGACTTAAAAACTGAAATTTAACAAGTGATTTAGCCTGTAATGTGCTCTAATTACTTTCGGTATTTTGAAAGTGGGGGTTGGGTGGGAGAAAGAAGAAAGAGGTCAAACAACTGAGTAATTTCACAGAGAGAAAAAAAAAAAAAAGGCGGCAAGTGAACTTGCGCGTTAGGCGTTTTCCGATGGGAGTTCTGTCCTGCACACCAGCCTCCCGCTCGCCAGGCTTTTTGCTGATGTGTCTGTACACCGCATCCACGCTCTTGTTTAGAAATCACGCTCGGAAGGAAAGGAGGGGCTGAACGACCTCGTCTGCTTGCTAAACGTTTGGAAATGCCACCGGCGCTGCCAACAACAAATCTGCATCGCGGCCCTTGTCACCTCCCAAAGAAGGAGCCGCGGGGGTGAGAGGGGG
>NW_010127673.1:0-2359 GCF_000699245.1 Pterocles gutturalis | reverse complement strand
TTTGTTAAAAAACACTTTAGATATTGCTCCGATAAAGCAAAATTAATCCTTAATTTGTAGGCTGCCTTATCTCAGCTTTACTGGGGAGATTGAGACAAACATAATGAGTTTTACAATATCATAAAAGGTAAATAGAACTTTAAGCTACAAAATAAAATCCTTTGTCACAGAAAGTTTTAACACCATTTTACACAAAACCTACATCAATCTGGACCTAATAAGTGGGGTTTTTTAAGCTGTTATTCCTAACTCAGCTAGCAAAACAAGAGCTCACATTCTCAACCAGAACTTTCAATACCTATTCCTAAGTACAATACCAAATGCTACTTAAAAAGCAAACACACAGAAACCCCATCTTTTGAATAGCTTCTGGATCTGCTACATTTGTTCAGGATACAGACTGTGTAGCTTAAAATTATTATTATAATCAACAAATTAGATGTTTTAGCGTAAACGCAGAGCGGGAGCAACATAATCACTAATTAATCCTCAGAAATTATTAAAAGAAGAAATCAGAGCAAATTAGCTAGAGAGAAAAGGCTCTCTCCTTCCCTCATACAGTCTGCTCTCTCCCAGAAAAAGCTGGCAAAACCACAAAAATGGGACCAAAACCAGATACTTGGTTTCTGCTTCGTGCCGCTGAGTTTCTAAGAACCAACTCTTTTTGTGTTACAATCAGCTGAACAGACTGAGGAGAGAAGCAGGAAAACAAAAGAAAAACTCAATGTTTGTTGATTATATGACTCAGTAGTTCAGGTATTAATGAAATATAGCCCAACATCTCACCGATTCAATACAATCCTTGTAGGCCAATCACACACACAAAAAATATAATCAAATAAATCATGTGTATTTCATTTCATTTCATGATGCAAGTTACCTAATACAGCTTCTACCCTCAGAGGGTCTTCTGCCATCTGGCTCTCAAACTAACTTGAAATAAGTTGGCAACACATTAAAACACTGCAAGCACATAGCGCTGACGGTTAATTAAAAACAAATATAGTAAGTAAGTCCCTCTTTTGAGACCAACCACAGGCAGCTTTGAATCTCTACAGCAACAGACACCAGGTGCCATTGACAACCCCACCAGCCCTCCCTGGGCCCTCAAGCACTGGGAAATACAGTGCGTTCCATTTTTGCTCTAGCATTGCTAACGTTCTATTTTTCAGACTATTACAGTTATTTCTGCCTGTTTCTTGTATCCCTAGAGACACCGATATTCCTTGCAGTTGAGTATTGGACAGAAAAGGCTGTAAAGCTTGTTTTAATGCTTCTGGAGGTTGTGTCACTGATACCAATGATGGACAATGAGGGAATTGGTCCTTGAGGGCTCTGGGTAGACATGGGATCTGTTTTTTCAGACAGTCTGACAAAGCACGAAGGAGCTCAAACCCACTGTACTCTCCACTGCTTGATCGCTCACCCCCACTGCCAGTCAAAAGGACAAGAATTACTCCTGAGTTCAGCCACAGGCAGCAAGTAATTCAAAAGGGGCAGATAACAGCTTATTTAAGCCAAGACACTTTTCTCTTCATTAGGTTTCCTGGAGTGACTGAATGCTGTAGATCATGTTTTAAGCCTGGAGAGGAAGGGAGTGGGTGAAAAGATTGAAGAATAGCCACAGAAGTTCCTTTACTCCAGGGAAAAATCTGATGAATAATGAATTCAACAGGGAAACGACACCACCCAACTGTTCAGTTGAGATCTGAACAACAATCTTTAATGAATAAAATATTAGCACTAGAAAGCACGTTTATACTGTCCTATAAGAGAGCTTATAAGCAAATCATAAACAAACTATGGCAACAAAAAGGCAGTGTGCTTGTAAATATTCATTACATTTTCCATTCCACTTTATTTTCATCCTAAAATTGCTCAAGGCCCAAACCTTTTTTTGAAGACAGTTGCATTAAAATAAAAAGAAGTAAAGGGACAAAGGTCAATCTCACTATGCACAATCCTTCTTAATTATGAATTTATGATATGATGGTTCTTTTCATGAAAAAAGGTAATGCCAGAATTAATTAGAATCCATACACTTTAATCCACTACAAGAAATTAACTCATTGTACAAGCACCTTTGGGATTGCCACTATCTCTAGATTTTATTTATTTTTTTAATGAGGCAGATATTCCCATATCATTGCAAATGATTACAGGAAATGCAGGCCACCATAATGAATTCGTTTACTGGGGAAGAAGCAGGTAGCCCATGGATCGCTGTAGGTGCAAGCTCGTAGCATAACTAGGTACAAAGACCTGTTTAAATTCCCATTTCAGAACAAATGCTCAAAACCAACACGTTGCTGTGGCTGGCAACAGTCTCACCCTGCCACAGCGCAGAATACCAACTGCA
>NW_010127672.1:0-2516 GCF_000699245.1 Pterocles gutturalis | reverse complement strand
AGGTGAGGCCCACTGGCCTGTAGTTCCCCGGGTCTCCTTTTCTCCATTTCTTAAAAATAGAAGTAACGTTTCCCTTTTTCCAGTCACTGGGGACTTCGCCCAACAGCTATGTTTTTTCAGATATGATGGAGAGTGGCTCAGCAACCACATCAGCCAGCTCTTTCAGAACCCTGGGATGCATACCACCTGGCCCCATAGACTTATATACACTCAGTGACACGAGGTGGTCTGCAACTTGTTCTGCTGTTACAGTTGGAGGGATTCCACTTCTCTCACCCTCACCTAGAGGTTCAGGGTCCTGACAGACATGGGAAGCCTTACCGCCAGCGAAGACTGAGACAAAGCACTTACTGGGTACCTCAGCTTTTTCCATGTCTGAGGAAGCCAGTTCTCCTTTCTCATGTATCAGAGGGGGAACACTCTCCTTGGCCTGTCTCCTGCTGCCTAAGTACCTGTAGAACCCCTTCTTGTTATTTTTCACGTCGCTCACCAAGTTCAACTCCATCTGTGCCTTGGCTTTCCTGATCCTATCTCTACACATCCGGACATCACCCCTATATTTTTCCCAGGCTACACAACCCTGCTTCCACTTCCCATACATTTCCATATTTTCCTTCAGTTTGAGCTGCAGGTCCTTGCTCAGCCATGCCAGTCGCCCACCTCCTTTGCTCGATTTCTTCTGCTGGGGGATGGAGAACTCTTGCTCTCTCAGAAGGGTGTCCTTAAAGAGCTGCCAGCTCTGTTCTGTTCCTATGCCCTTAAGGACAGTTTCCCAGGGGATCCCATCCAGTAATTCCTTGAACAGATGGAAGTTTGCTCTCCTGAAGTTCAGGGTCCTGACTCTGCTTTTTGCCAGGCTCATATTCCTCAACATCACAAACTCCACCAGGGCGTGGTCATGACAGCCCAGGCTGCCCCCAGTCTTAACCTCTCTAATGCTCTCTTCTACATTGGTGAGCACCAGGTCTAGTAAAGCTTCCCCTAGGGTCAGTCCATCTAATATCTGGACCAGGAAGTTATCCTCAATAGCGTCCAGGAGTCTCCTGGATTGTTTGCAGCCCGCAGTGTTGTTATCCCAGCAGATATCCGGGTGGTTGAAATCCCCTATCAGGAGAAGAGCCTGCAAGCGTGACACCTCTTGCAGCTGAAGCAAGAAGGTTCTCCCTGATCAGGTGGCCTGTAGTAGACCCCAACCACTAGATGTCTTTCGATGGACCAGTCCTTGCTTTTAACCCATAAGCTCTCAACCTGTTTCTCAGATGCAGCTCTTCGCAATCTATCCACTCCCTAACACAGAAGCTGGGGAAGTATTCATAGTTCATTTCTTGATAAGAATATCTATTTGGAAGCTCTCAGCCACTATTAAGAGACATCATAGTTTGATGTTGCTTACTTCTAATCAGTATTTTTAGAGAGAGTTTGGGGGTTTGTGAATTTACTTGCACCATAATCCAGAGATCTTCCGCATATTTATTCGCTTCTGTATCTCATGATTGGTTTTAACAATTTTTTCTGACAAAAAAACAAATACATTCATGCTAAGAGGTTAAATACACAAGCACTCTCCCGGGGAATTTCAATCTTGTTTATCACAAATGCATCTTTAATTTCTGATTTTTCTATTCCACAGCCGTAACCAGATGAGCTTTTGCTTGTTCATTTGCATCCAATCCCATCTCCCTTTCAAAAAGCTCAAAAATAGCCTGCCAGCTAGGTGCACTGTATTTAATTATTGCCTGACAGCCACTATACATTTGGAGCTATATGGATAATGCTTTTGCTTTGCACCATTAGCAAGCAGTAAGCTTGGGGAGCTCTTTCTGCTGATCCCCACCCACCTATTCCATCTGGATCTCTAAGCACTTCTGCAGTACAAGGTATCATTATTTGCAATAATCATCTATACCTTGTTTGCATAGATGGTACATCTCGATATGCATCATCAAAGCAGTGTTGAATTCTGTTGAGATCAGCAGTGCATTTAGTTCAGTGCCAAAGGACAGTGGAAGAATACAAAACATTAAAGTGGAGTGTGTTAAACCAAAATGAAGAGTGAAAAAAAAAAACCCACAAGTCAAATTCAGTTTTTCCATTCAGTTGCATGGTGTGTTTTGTCTTACATCTGCCTTTCATCTTGTCAAAACAATGTCAAATTTGGAGTAAAACTCTAGAAACTGTAAAGAGGAGTCCCATGTGATGCCAAGCAGTCATTTTTCTGCGCATTTGCCCTACCTAAAAGTAGAGTGTAGGAAAAAGCTCTGTGGATAGGAAACCAATTCAGTTAAAATAGAAAAGCCAAGAGAGCTGCATTTCCAAATTAAATGCTTTTGACCTCCTTCTGTTCAAAATGGATATATCTCATGTCATTATCCTAACTTGTAAGAAAACAATTGCTGAAACAATCATCCTAAACTCCTTCTCATGGGACAGAAGGGTTAGACTTTTCCTAGAGCACTTCCTGTAGGCTTTAAGACATTGCTGTTATTAAACCCTTGTCCTGGGTCCAGCTGGGATAG
>NW_010127671.1:0-1435 GCF_000699245.1 Pterocles gutturalis | reverse complement strand
CCGCTGTCCTGGAGGGTTCCGGTGAGTAACTTTCGCCGCTTCCAGCAGTTTTCTGTCTTGTCTTTGGTGATGCTCTTTACGGACTGGCAGCGCTGCCCCGCTGCCCGGCGTTGGCGGCAGAAGAAAGGAGATTTTTCTAACGTGCTGTCAAGAGCAGGACTTTAAAACACAGCAGCCTGCCCCACCGAAGTCTTCTTGAACTCCCACTCACTGGATGCTGATCCAAGCCAACCCACTAGTAATCGAAATTTTAGTCAGTCATAGGCGCTGCACAGCGGTATCTGCTACTCTGGATGGACCTTTCCTGACCCAAAATCTTGCTCCACAACTTTTGGAGGAAACACTAAAGCAGTACAAAGGCCATTTAACCTCACAACTTGTGCCCTGCAGACAAGGTGCGAGCAAGAAGGATGAAAATGTGCCCTTGACTCAAGGCTTCTGGCAAGGAGTAAAGTGCCTTGCAGGTCTCAGGCTGATTCCTACGCAGTTGTAACACAACTGGACATAGGCAGCATGCTGTCTTTAAGTTTGCTCCATTTGGTTGTAGATAGCAACAACAACACAAGTGTACAAGGTCTAGCTGTACAACAGCAGCAATACCTTCTCTGAAGGTCTGTGCATCTCTGCTCTGGCTGCTGAGGACAGACGTGCTGGGCCTACGCTGCAGCACCGCTTCTGCTTGCAGCCTGCCTCAGGAGCTTAATGCCCCAACCTTCACATCCAGGCACAATTACACACCTTCTAGATAGATTGGGAGCAAACCATAAGACAGTCAACAGCTACAACACATCGAACAGGAACATCTTCCCAACTCCATTCCTAGAAATCTGATTTTCAGTATTTATGGTGGCACAAGTAGCTCCCACTAGCACAGGAGACACCATCACCCTTATTCAGGGTACTGATCCTGAAGTGTCACTGTTTTAAAGAAAGATTTCTAAAGTGACATTTTGCACTAAAAGCATAATTAAACATAGCACAGATATATACCAGTATTTACACGGAGTATTTAGAATTTAACTTTCTAGAAGTTAACCAGTATATGAACTGGTAAATGCCTCAATAGACAACAAAACAGGTATATTCTGCCAAATACCTGATCCAATTTCATATTCATTGTGTCAACCATTTTTAACCAAAGTGGGAAAAACTGCAAAAGCTGCTCTGGTGCTAGAAGTGAAATGGTTGAGGAACACAGAGTGGAGAGTGTTCGCACAGGCACACCCCATACCTATGGCAAAAAAGTATTTATGGTCCAAAGAGAAACAAATTGTTCAGAAATAAAAAGACACTGAATCTGTTTGAGAATGCAACATTGCATTACAACAGTCCTCCAAAGCCGCGATGGAAAAGTGGCAGTGTATAGGTAAACTCATTTCAACATTTCAGCCGAGGTTAATAAAGTCACAGAATCATAGCATCATTAAGGTTGGAA
>NW_010127670.1:0-11718 GCF_000699245.1 Pterocles gutturalis | reverse complement strand
GTGGTGGTCCTGACACCAAGACACAGACTTAATTGCTTCAATCAAAGAATGTCATTATTGATTGAAATGCTAAAGGACAGAAATTACGATTAGTAATTTACCAATACATGAAGTTATTCGCTCCTTTTTGTATTTTTTTTCCACTCATCTCTTTTCTCATTTCTCTACTAAAGGCTGCTAGGAACTGTTTGGTTGACAGCAATCTTACTGTGAAAGTATCTGACTTTGGGATGACTACATAAGTAAAAGAATTGGGAGCCTTGTGAAGCTACGATGTTAGTGTGTATATATATATATATAGTTTACTGATATCGATCAGCTAGCATCTGGGTGTTAGGAAAGTTAAGCCACAGGGTGTGTGATACAGCTCTTTGTGTCTCCTTTCCATTAAGCTGTTATCGGGTTAGAATAAAGTAATCCTGTTGTCCCAAAAAGTTAAGGCTTGAAGGCCAATCACAGTTGAGAGATTTCACTAGTCAAGTTTGTTAAAGAAATCTCAGAGCTTACTTTGTGTACAAGACTTTCACCTAATTTGGGGGCCAAACATCTTAATCAGAAGCCTCAATGAAAAGAAGTGGGAGAGGATGAGCAGCCTAGAGAACGTGTCCTCTGAGAAGAGGCTGAGGCAGCAGGCTGCTTAGTCTGATGAAGAGGATACTAAAAGGGGATCTAAAAGCTGCCTATAGCTGCTTACAGTTACAAAGCTGATGGAGCCAAATAAGTCTTATCAGTGCCAGGTGATATAAAAGCAGACATTGGCCACATACTGTAGCTCGGGGAAGTTCAACCTGGATAGTAAGAGAAGATGTTTCCCCAGGAGGGCTGTGGAACAGTGAAACATACCAGTCAGGGAGGCCATGAGATTGAAGTCTTTGGAGGCTTTTAAGACTTGGCTGCACAGAGCCCTGGCTGACCTCATCTGATGCTGGGAGTAATCCTATTTGAGCAGGAGACTGGGCTAGATGGCCTTACAAAAGGCATTCTGACGGTTCTGCATTATTTGTCTAATAAGTTGATAGCAATGACCTGTTCCATAGATTATAGCTAATGCCTCTACCAGGTGTCCTTTGGAAATCTGGGATTCTGTCTAGGCTTTTCTTAGGAACCTTGTGATGTACAAGAAAGAAGCAGCAAATAGTATTTCACTGTAACTCGGTCACAACCAAGTTTGGTTCTTGCCTTCTAGGTATGTTCTGGATGACCTGTATGTAAGTTCACTAGGAACCAAGTTTCTAGTGAAGTGGTCAGCACCAGAAGTTGTTCATTACACCAGATTTAGCAGCAAGTCAGATGTATGGGCCTTTGGTATGCATGGAATTTGACATACAAATATGTATGCATATATGCCATTACGTTTGGATTTCCTCAGCTTACTAAGCAGAAATTCTAGACATTTAGACACTGAAGGAATGTGAAAAGCAGTTACAGCTTATGTTCTGATTTAATATTTTTATGCTTCCAAGCCTTATCCCCTCTGGATTTTTGTAGCCCTACTATTTTTCTTCTAGGCACACAGAAACTCTGCCCACTGCCCATTTGCTATATATGTGTTTAATATAGTGAAGTAAACTATTGGCAGTGGAGATCAAATGGTATCTTTGGCATATCCAGACCATAAATCAGTGCTGTCCAAGTCAAAAGAGCTTTTCTGTTAGTCACAGAGGTCAGTGTGGACTCTCTGCATATGCCAGCTGTGGAAGAGAATCTGTGTGAGCTGGGACTCTGTATCTCAGCAAAAGCAAGATGCATTTGCACATCACTTTCTACCCAGGAATTTAAAACATTTGAACTTCTACTTCAATGTTTTTCAAGCTATGATTTACAAATTCCTGGAGTCTATTCAGTGTTTCTAAAAGTCTGAAAAAATTCTCGAAGGAAAGGGAATCTTTCATGAAAGGGCTTAAATTCCACTTACATGGGTTTGCTCCTCCACTAGGAAAATTTTTGGCATCTGTCAGGTTCATGAAAGATTGACAACCCACTGTTCTTGACATTGAACAAAGATGAATAAAGCAGATGAAAGTGCTTCGAAATTCTGGGCTTCTTCTTATCTTTAACTTCAGATAGTCTCCCAATACTAACGACTCTGGCAGAGAAGCAGCTCACTCATGCCCTTTACAAGTTGTTTATAGTATACAATTAAATCAGAAGTTGGATTCTCTGGTGATACCTTTTCTTTTTGTTCTTATCGATGAAATCTTGGCTCCAGGCTTTATTGTCATTAACTTCAATATTGGCATTAACTTCAGCTAGAAACATTATTTTTCCTTAGAAGGTCTTTTCTCATTTTGACACTATCCATTGATGCAGTGGAAGCAAAGGGAGAGTGGGATCCATCAGTTCTTGGTTGGTTGTTTTAAACTAACGAATCTTTAAAGGGCTAAAGAACCAAACTGATGCATTCATATCCCAAAAGCATGTGTCAGAGAACAAACAATCTTGGTTTTTTTAATGTTCTCATCAGGGAAAGATGGAATTCAGGTACCATTTTATTCTGATCCCACTGTGACACTACAATGCTCCAGCTTTCAAGCTGAAGGGAAGTCAAAAATCCAATAAATTTCTTTTTCAGAAAAAATCTTTACTGATGATGTTATATGTCATTGTGGAATAAATATCTCACATTTTTTTAAAAAAAAATGTTTCTTGCAAAGCTATCACTATGAATTAATGATTCTTGCATTAGCCAGTATAATCAGTATAATCCAGTTCTTATGGGCATGTGTAGCTGATGCTATAAAGCATTCAGAAATCCTTCTGATACCAGAAGAATATACATCCCACTCACTTCACAAAATCAGTAAAAATTTTCTAATGATTTATTCTGTAAAAACATAGATACTTATAGCTGTCATTTTGTTTTTCCTTCCCTCTTTCTCTCCCTCTGTTTAAACACACACACACTCACACATAAGGGATGTTTGTATGTATTTTGTAAAAACTACTATCTGTGGATTGCTATGTCTTGGGTTTTATCCCTTAAGGTACACATTAAATATATATTATACCTAACTGTATAATCTAACTTCACCCTCTACTACAGCAGAAGTTTTATATTTGCATACAGAATCACACTTCTCAGTCATCTCCATACTTTTCTTTGGATAATATTCTCTTTAAAGAGTCTGATCAGATATATGTTGCATGTGTACTTTGGTCTCAGAGAAAGGGGTTATCTTGCATTTGACTTTCATTTCTTGTCTTCCATGGCTGTGAATATTTTTTGCAGGTATCTTAATGTGGGAGGTGTTCACTTTGGAAAAGCAGCCCTATGAGCTTCACGATAACCTGCAAGTGATTGAGAAGGTTTCTCAAGGATACAGACTTTATAGACCACAAGTAGTTTCAGACATCATCTATCAGATAATGTACAACTGCTGGCATGAGGTATGTTTATCTGCACATGCAAACTGGAGAAAAAAAAACAATAGGAGTCACTGCTGATAGCTGAACTAATGTTCATAGTGGAAAATATCCCTTATAAAAGCCATTGCTTGTGTGTAGTACATTCTATATAACACCCTAGTTCAGGACATTGTTAGTACAGGAAAAGGCATAAAGGAAGATAGGCTCCCTTCTTCTCAGAACCATGTGTTAAGCAAATAACAGTAAAATACCCTTCAACATCAACATAATATACAGGATGAGATTCTTCTCACCTAATTTTAATGGCTTAAAATTTGTGTGCTGAGCTAAGCTTATTGTCTAAATTCCTTCCATAATTACAGGACCATTACTGGTACCTCTCCACGGTAATTTGTTCTTTCTGTCTCAGCCACCACAGAATAAAAGATATCTGCTTTCATATACAGGCATCTTAAACAACTAATTTAGATGAGACCTCTACTTTTTAAAATACCTAATGTTGCTTGAAATAACCCCATCCTTAGAAAAGGAAGGATATGTTACTCCACCTGTGAGTCTCCTAGGAGTTGTAAGTCAAATCCTGATCATGCTCATGTTGTTTTGAGAGAACTCTGTCTGTCCTCTGTGCCAAGAATTATCCTGATTTTTTGTTGTTCTTCATCTAAAGTTTAGTCAGCTCTCTGTGGACCATGATTTGTTTCTCACCACCAAGAAAGAACTGTTTGGCATATTAGTGGTGTTAGCATTAAATGACAGTGATGTTTGGGGTTTTTTTAGATCCAGTTGTCAGAAAAATTATAAAAATAACTTACATTTGAGGACATGTTAATGTAAAGAAAGAAGCTTAAACTATTACAACATAAGAAAGATACAAGAAATTACTTTAATTTTCTTTATCTCATAAGCATCACTGTCTCTACAAATTTCTGCAGGCTAAAATCAAGAAAAACTAATGCAAATTACAGTTCTTGAATTATTTCAAAATTAAATAACCATACCCATCATGTTTCCTTCATTTAGTTACCAGAAAAGTGCCCTGCTTTTTATCAGCACTGAGAGAAGACAACAGAGCTTGAAAAAGAAGGCTCATAAATAGATGACTCTGCATACTGGTTTCGTATTGTCTGTCTTCTGTACAAGAGCTAAATCTGAAATCTGCCTGACGTTAACCACCCCTATTATTCTGTAGACTAGCGTTCTTCTCATTTAATCAGGGAGTTGACCAAGAATCATATGGAGAAAGCTTTTGTGACACTCTGCATGTGACAGAATATGGAAGGATACTGTGGAAGAATTAATTTTGTTACCATTGTCTCAAAGGACTTCTCAGACACCAAGACACATATACCAATTGTGTGCACTCCTTCAGTCCTTCCCAGCTGACATTATTTGGCCTAAACTGGAAATGTAAACAGGGAAATATATGGCTTAGGTTTTCTGATTATCATAACTCATCTGAATGTGTCTTTTCTTTGTAATCGCTGGAAGCTGACACTTGAACTCAAATTTAAAACTGCTGCAAGTGAGAGCAACATAAGTTGCATAAGCAACATAGTCTCACTTTCAATTATATAGAAATTACTACTGGTAAAATATTATATCGGTATGCTTACCAGTACTATTGACTTCAGTTTTGGCCCTCAGGGTGCATGTTTGATTTGGAATTTATTCTAATCTACATATCTAAGACATTTGCAATTTAGCAACATATGAGGTGTTTACTAGAGTTTCATTGCTTCCTGCTACAGGTGAAAATGGAGAAAAAAAAGTTTTATGCAGAATTCTGTTGTCATTGCAAAAGTAAATGTTAAATTTGCTCTATAAAACCTGAAGAGCAAAAATTTTAAGAGAACTGAAAATGCTATTAATATAATTGCTTAGCCAAATGTTTTACTACTCAGGAGCTGAAATTTAGCTCCTGATGTTAACACTGAGTTCTTAAATAAGACCACCCAACTTTCAAATGTGCATAGCACTACACAAATTAATGCTAACTTCAGTAAGTCTAGAGATACCAGATAATTCTGAAGCTACGTAACTGTAGCAGAGGAGTCTAAACTTAGACACTGACATTTTTAAAATGCTGATGTAATATGTATAAAATAAAGGGGGTTTAAAATAAAGTAAGGTCTGAAAAAAATCCTCTCCTCTTTCCTTATAGTTGGGCTAGTTCTGTGGGTGAAGCCTCTAAGAGTCCAAGTGACGTCTGCTCTCCCTTTCCCTGGTGGAGCTGGCCCAGCCCTAGCAGGCACCCCTCTGCTGCTCCAGTTTGAGCTTACCCAATCTAAGGAGTAAGAAATGCATGATGTGGACATGTGGGAGAGGGGAGAAAGAAATGAAGGTCTCTGACCAGCCAAAGGCTCCGGTGCCTGTGCTTGCTGGCATCACCTGGCCCCAGCGCTGGAGGCTGGCTAGCAGAGCCCATCCCTGTCTGCATGGGGAGCTGTGCGCGTGTTTGAGGGAAAGCAGCATTTGGGGTCATGGAGATGACCATAGGGATATACACAGGCTGGGGGTGAGGGCATGGGAGGCTGCACATGAGGGAGAAGTAGAGCATGGTATGGTGTTGCCTGTGCATCAAGCTGGGGCAAGGAGTGCTGAACAGAGAAAGGGTCAGGAAGGAGTGCTGACACTGATAAAATATGAGAGGAGGGGGCTGGGACCTCCCAGCACGGAAGGTGTGAAATATTGTTGGGGCTAATGCATGTGGCTGAGCTTTTAATATAAACATTATATTTTTATTTCTGTTCTTCCTACATCCTGCTATATTTTTTTAGTGGCTTTATGTGTTGACAATTCTGAATGGTGCTTTTTGATTCATAGCACAGCTTTTAAAATTAATTGCTTTGAAATGAAAGCTTTGCCTTAATGGAAATGTTAATCTTAACAACAGATCTGAAGATGGCTGGCATGACTAATTACATTATTCGATTGTTTCCAGCTTTGCTATTCCCTTTTTCTGTTACAGCACAGTAAGTGGGAAGACCACATATAGCTGAATTATTTATCTTAAAAGTTCAGCTAAAGTACTAAGGTTTGGAGATGTTATGGCAATAGGATGTGTGGTGTGGGTAGGAAACTTAAAGAAAAATTATTTTCATTCCTTTACATTCCTGTCTGATTTGCAGTTAATCAGTATCATCTACCGACCATTTTGAACTGTCTCATTTAAGGGTCTTGTCTCTTAATGAGGTAATGAGTGTGGAGCACTAAGAAAGTGCTTTGTGAGCCCAGAGAGTCCAGCTGTATGTTTTCAGATATAAGTTTGACTGCTTTTTACAGTTTTGTATGATTTTGGAGGCCTATGATTTTAAGAGTCCATGCATTTGCCAAACGTTTTTCATGCAGGCTTGTATATGCTGCTGTATTTTTGTCAGAATGCAGGACTGAGTAGACACCTTGTGCCTTTCAGTGAGCCTGGTGTGCACAGAACAACTGCACTGGCATGGTGGCAGGTGTGGCACGGGATCTCCAAGACACAGAATCATAGAAATTCTGGCTGGAAGGGACCTTTGGAGATCATCTGCCCAAACTTCTCACTCAGAGTGGGACTGACCCCACCGCTCGATCAGCCATACCTTTGTCTGCCTGAGCCCTGAACACTTCTCCCAGAGCATGGAATAGGCAACCTGTGCCAGTGCTGCACTGCCCTCCTTGTGAACAGCTTTTCTTTTTCAGGTGCAACCTGAGCTTCCCAAGCCTCAATATACCACCCTCTGGGCAATTCGTATTTGCAGTATGCAGTATTTGTAATGCAGTATTTGTAATAGTGGAGGCAATCGTTCAGGTGTTGAAAAAAAAAAAAAACAACACCAACACTTTGATAATTTAGTATTAAGGAAGTTTATTCCATTTTTAGATGACAAGATAATGTAGAGATTTTATTTTTTTTTACAAGGGCATGGGCTATTTGATCTCTACAATACTTATCAAGCAAACAGTTAGAAAAATAACATGCTATAACTTCCTAACAAAGTTCCAGTGCTTGCTAGTCTTCATTCAGTATCCATTTTACATCAATACAGATTTCCTGAAGGTGCAAATACTGCAGTTATTTCACATCAGATTGAGTTCTTCACCACTAAGGTTCTTCTGGTGATCAGGTTTTTTCTCACTGTCTATTAGATAACACTTCTGAGGTCTCCATCTGGAAAGGTCAAGATGGTCCTCATGGGCATTAGGAGTACGTGAGTTGTTCTTAGGTCTATCTTGATCTGTATACAACTCCATACATCCAAGTTTTTGTATCTCATTTACAGAGGAAACAAAGACAAGTTGAATGCAGCATATTTATGAAATGCAGCACAAATAGTGTATAATACTATGTGCATAATTCATAGAAAAGCCACAGGACATATATATCTTACATTTTTTCATGTTTTCTAGTTACCACATAAAGAGCAGATTTAGATGCTCTTGTCTATGAACCAGTAGATTAACAGTCAACCAGAAGACATTATGTTTGATGACATCCACAGTATTTTGGTCTTTACTAGGCACGATTGTTAAAAATGAAATCTAAAAACCCAGAAACCCTTAGTGTACTCACATCTTCTAAAATGCTGTCTGTATCTCTTCAGATGGCTCAAAACCCACGTTGCTTTCTCCCTCTACATTGTAAGGGTTCACCTCTTCACTCCCACTTTCTCTCACTCTCCTGTAACAAAAATTCATTTTATATTAGAAGCCCCTGTTCTGTTCAAGTCCTTCTGGATCCCCAGAATCCTCTACTGTAAATAATACTGTGCTAAATTGAGAATATTTCTATAAAAGAAACTGTGTTGGTTCTAAGGGGAACTGTAGCAATCCTACTACATTGTTAGAAATCCCATTAATGGAGAGACATAGCAGACCAACCCAGCTATATTGCTGTTAATATTTAAGGAAAATGACACTACTGGACAACCTCCAACAAGAATATTGAAAAATGCAGGTGCTGATGAATGTGGGCAAACTCCGCTGTTGGAGAAGGCACTGTGCTCCCAGCAGGCCACTCCATCCACCTCACAGTGGGGTTGGCAAAAGCGGCCACAGCATCCAGCTGCCTTGGTCAAACTGCTGATGATGGGGAAATTGTGCTAAGCTGTTAAAGCTGCCTTGCACTGAAAGGCTGGCAACTGAACCTTCAGCCATCACTGTTGGTGGGAGGGCGATAATAAGCTTCTTGCTTCAGTTAGATTTGGCAGCCCATTTGTAAGCACCCTGATGATTCAGTCATTGGGACATCTCCCAACGGTCATGATCACAGTATCGAAAACATTACTCACTTTTTTCGTCTTCTCTGCCCAGTGATGATCAAGACAGTAACTCCAATGACAACCAGGCTAATGACAACCCCAAATACAATTAACCAGACAGTGACTGGAGGTTCATAAGGTGTGGCCAGGGTTGGAAGTATGCCCACAAACTCCAGCGTGTTATCATCCAGTCTGAAAGCCTTGTTGATTCGTCCCCGAGACATCCTGCCATCAAGAGCATATTCAAAGAGTTTCACACATTTATTGGAAGGGAATAAACAGTTCTCAGTTGCTTTATAAATTTCAAGTGTTCCAAGCTTCCCCTGAACTGCTCATTTGGAAAGGCTGCACAGCAGGTACTCCTAAACCCATATTTCTTCTGGCATGGGGTGGCGGATGACAAGCACAGTAACTTAAGTCCTTAATCTGTTTCAGCTTAATTGACATGTTCAAACACTGTATGAACTCTTAAACTCAGTCTTAACATTTATCAAAATGAGGCAATCAGTGTTCTGATCTCCCTCTCTATTTGCATTTTGCCTCTTATTCTCTTTACCCTAAGGTTCTTGGCTATCCATAAGCTTCTTGGATATGTGACAGAAAACCACAGCTTTGACTTCTTCTTACCTGTTTCTCCCCTACAGTCTTCCACAGTTTTGATTCTTGTGTTTTTCACTGCCCTGAAAACCCTTTCCCTGCTCTATTTTCTGTGCCTTGTTTTTCCCTGAACTTCCACTTCTGTGATGGAGTGCTAACCAGACAGTGACTTTCACAGCCATATTCTTCTCCCTTGGTTCACCAACTTCTCTAACTGCTTTTCAACCCCATCTCATGTCGCTGTTACTTTTAGATTTGTGCCCTCTTAATTTCCCACTGTACATCATCCGCGACCATCCACAGAGTTGCAGTTCTACTTACCATTTTTACAGCAGTAACTTACAGCAGTGCCATACTGTGCTATAAAAGAACTCTTCATTGACCCGTAGGTGGGAACTAGCTCCTGCTGTGACCTCTGCTTTTCTGTATAATCAAATACATCTGCTGTCTTTCTAATACATCATTATTCTGGAGTCCTTGCTATACAGTTATGCTTGCACTGGATCTTCACTAATGCGAGGAAGAAAACATGCGTGCATGCACACACCGTTATCGTGCCCTGGATTTCAGGACATTAGATAATTCCTGTTAAAGTCTGAGCAACAATATTTCCTGGCAAGGTATGATGCAATTAGGTGTGTTATAGCAGTTTTACAAGCCCCCTGAAGCATTTTACACTGGCTGTCGTCCAAGACACAATCAGATAGATGGACTGTTTTCTTTCTGTCATAATCGTTTCTCTCGTCCCACTGCTTCCACGCTAACTGCAAAACTGACTTTCTTATCACCCCTTCTGCCTCAGCTGACTTGAGTGCTGCTTTCCCTTCCACTCTTCCACCTGGTTGTTTGGGTTTTTTCCCCAGAGAGCAAAATCTCACCTGATGGCATTTTCCACATCAGCTCTGGGCACAATATCACTGATATTACCTGGCATGCTGACAATGAGGTAGAAGGAGATCCTTTGTGTCATTTCCTCAATGTGAATGTCTGCAACCCTGAATGAGAAACAGAAGAGAAAGGGGTTTTTTTGATTGTTAAAATTACATTAGCTTTAAATTTGGGCAAGTGAATAGCTGTGTTTGACCCATAATGCCAGTGAGTTATTCTGAGTTAATGCTTCCTAGTGACCTCAACTGGGGAGTTAAATCAATTTTCCTGACAGAATCTCTTTTTCTATGTGCTAATTCATAACTTTAGATGGAGAGAGCCTAGCCCATACCTAAAACAATCCTTGGCATAATATCCCAAAGCACATCATCAGCTGCAGAACAGAGTGTTTGGGGCAGGTCTTGTAAAGTACCGAAAGAAAAGAAATAATCTTTCTTCCTTATATTCAGCTGGGAATAGATCTTAGATGTTACATGACTGATGTTCTATAAAGCAATATCAAATAGCTTAAGTAGATAGCTTCTGAAAATTTTCAAGAGACCTACTAAAAAAGGTTGTTTCTCTTACCAAAATCAATTTCAGATGATAGATTTTATGTTTGCAAGTGAAGCTAGATAAGATTAGGATGTCTGCATGGAATTCCAGTGCTTTATAATCAAGAAGTTTATCTTTTCTTGGCCCAAAACCTCTTTAATATTCAGTATCATACACATACATTGTCAGAAATTTTTATTTCTAATCAATGTTTCTTCCCTGATATTCCCACATAGGTGTCGGGCACAAATTCTCTAGGCTCACTTCCACCACTGATAAGCTGTGGGAGACAAAGCCTTCTGCATCCACTGAATTTAACCAACTTTAACATGGTACTCCTAAATTTCAGACTCCTGAGTGAAAAGACAGTATGCAACCAAGCTGGCATCTTGCCTTTTGCAACCAGTTGATGTTTGATGTTGTTTGCTGTCACCTTACATTTGACAGAAGGCACAATTAATTCCACCAATTGATGCTGCTAGCAAGCCAGAAGCAGTACAGACATAGCCAGCACAATTAAGCAAGCCACTCACTGGAAGTTAACTTCCTCTTGCTTCACCTCTGCAAAGTATTTTCTCATGGCATAGGCAATGGATGACTTGAACAAGAAGAGCTCACTTTCATCCCATTCATACTGCAAAAACAGCACCAGAGAAATTCATCAGAGATGGTAATTGTACAGCAAGTTATCTGACACTGAGAAATCATTCTAAAAAGAAATAGCAATTGTAATGCTTGGCATGCACTTCAGTATTATTTATTTGTGCCATGATGGCACTTCATGCACCTACTCAAACCTTTCAGCTCTGTTAATCTGGGCAGTCTGCAGGATAATAACCAAGCAGGCATCCCTGCTGCCAGACAGTGCATCGTGCTGTCCCTCTCCAAATTCTGGTACCTTTACATGGGGATGCTGAAGATGCTGCAGTCACCAGCCCATCTCCCTGCCTTAAGGGGAAAAAAGGCAGCAGAAGCAACATTATTCCTACTAAATATTGTGCATTCTGTTTGAAGTCTAGAGGTGCCATAATTTAGATCTTGTTTTAATCACATAATTTTATTTGCAGACCTGTACTTTTAAGGAGGAAAAACTTTG
>NW_010127669.1:0-3261 GCF_000699245.1 Pterocles gutturalis | reverse complement strand
TGTTCATCCATGCAGGCCTCCTGGCATATTTTAAAATATTTTAATATATTTTTTAAAAAAGCTTCTTATTCTAATATGCAGAAGAAATTGTTGATATACTTAATTGAGGTCTTTGTTTCTGTGCTGTTTTATTCATAAATAGGAATTAAAATCTTGTATTCTGTCGGGAAATGTATCAATTTTAGATTTATAATGTTTTACAAAGTTATGAGTCTTATTCCACTGCACAATCATTTAAATGGAATATCTTGCAATTTGAGATTTCATACACTTGCTGCCAAATTGTAATACTTTTAATAGGCGTATGTATGTGCATGTGTGGATGTGTTTGCTAGTAACTTATGAGTCTAGAAATTCTTATTCCAGCTCAGAACCTCTGCAAGAACGTCATATCTTAGTGAACAAATTGTTGCTTTAAGTACAATTTTATGTGAAGTCTGGAACTGCACCTTCTCAAATATGGCTTCAGAAAACTTGTAACCAATATTACACATCACACATGTAAGAATGACATCTGTACACAACCCTTGCTCCTGGGAGACAGTAGTAAGTTACTCCATCGTTTACAGTACCAGTGCAACCACTTTGGACAGATGCTAGTAGAACATGAAAGTTGGTAGTCAAAGTGTTACATGTTGTTCTTCATCAGTTTGCTCTCCTGGTCTGCCACAGACCCTTGCTGTGAACAGGAAGACATGTTCTGTATAAGACTGAGTCCCAGATATCCTTCTACAACTAAAAAAGATATTTATTGTTTTCCCTTTTGAGCAAGTTCTTGTAATCCTGCCTTGTGAAGAACTGGAAGAACTGTTTTAATTTTGTATATATGTCATCTGTGCCATTATTCAAGCATTTTAGGTTACAGTGCTTAAATATTTTATAAGTATGCACATTTGGTGTGCGTACTTGTTACCTGACTAGCTGTTTCATTAGAATGCAAGTAGTATGATAAACAATAGTTTAAGTCTTCAAAAAGAACCATTAGCCATACAGTTTTCAATGTCCTTGGATGTGGTCAGGCAGTAGGGCAGGCTGATCTGCTCATTGTAACCTCATGGGAGGTTACTCATCCTTCAGACCTGTTGACCACTGTCCAACCACTCTAGCACTGTTCTGTGAATTAATCTGGTTGAGGACTTGGAGGTGAAACTTAGTTACCCAGATCAGCCGTAGATGTTAATTTGATGGAAAATGTTCTTCCATATTCACAAGTAGTGGTCCATGATACAGTTTTTCCTGTCCTATTGCATGGTGGAGGATACCAGTTGGGCAAAGAAAGAGTGGCCTTTGTGAGGTACCATCTTCCCCAGGTGTCCCAGGTGCACTGAGACCATGTCTGTGTTATCAAACAGTGCACTTCTGCAGAGCAAACCAGTCAATGATGAATATCTGAGTCCTCACTGTACTAATTTCCAGATTTTACTTCAGGTTAGGATGGTCTTTTGAGCTGGAGGGCCACAGCTGTATTCTTGTTACTCATCCTACAGTTTAGTTTCCTCTGAAAAGCGTGGTGATTGTGCACAGCAAGACTGTTCCACCATGTGAAAGTGGGGGCAGTCAGGAAATTTATTTCAAAAGGGCATTCCTTACCCAAATAAAACATGAGCATAACTGCACTCAAGGGTCTGAGAGGGTAGAGCTGAAGAAAGGTGTCATCCCCCCTCCATCTATTGTTTTCAGACTCTGTATGGTGAGGGAAATCGGCAGCTCATGACACTGATACCTCCGACTAAGTCAGAAGGATATAGAGCCCTCTCTTATTCCATTGATTAGCTGTTCTGAAGGGGAAAAATTCTATTTAATACACACCTCAATATTTATAAGCTATTTTAAATATTTTTGGAGTATGCAACATTTCAAGATATATATTTAAATTTACCAGTAATTACCTTCTCAGTAGATCAAAAAAAGTAGCTTATTTTTCCTGTTTTTTAACTGTAGAAAATGTCCTCTCTCACATATACTGGAATACAGAGTGACTTACATCATGAACTGTTGATGCAGAAGTTCCCACAAAACAGCCTTTTCTCTATTAATGCTTAATTTATGGGATATCAACAAGTTCAAACAAACAGGAGCACAAGGGAAAAGAAAATGACAAAATAATGGAAATTCTGTTGAGATATTTCTACTGATCAATTATGTTTGGTATTAAAAAAGAGTTTCAACTTATTCTGATGTTAGATACCACCAATACCCCAAGTAAATTTATATTTTTAAAAATTATACTAATTTTGTATTATAATTAGTATAGGTAAACCAAGTGGTTTTGTAATTTCATGAAGCAGCAATGAAAATACTTAGTGTGGACTGCTTTTAGATCATGAATATTTTCAATACGTTGAAGAATTATTCACCTGTGAAATGCCCCTGATTTATAAGTAATTGCTCACCTTTTGAGGAAGTGAGTTCAGACTGGTCATCTGTAAACAGATGCAAATGCAGTTTAATCTACCAAGTAGAATTTTACTGCAGAAATAGACCCAACAAAATCAATGGGGCATACATAATGGGCTGCAGTATAAATCAATGTAGAAAAGGAGGTCAGAATTTGGCTTTTAATGGATGAGTGTATCCATTAAATCTACTAGTCATAGTCCAATGTTTCCAGAATGTTATTTGTATCCAATATCTGAGATAGATGTTTTTGTATGGAGGGTTATTGTGAAAGGTCGGATAGAAGCACAAGTGTCCCCAATTTGTGTTAAAATCTGTGTACAGGGGAGGAGAGGTATCTTTGTTACACTGAACTGACACTGGTTTAGCTGCGTGGCTTGGCATAATGATATTGACCCAAATTCTAGCTCTGGACTAGTGCACATTCAAGGCTTGCAGGATTGCCCTTGGGTGGAGCTCATGAGACAGGATTTACTTAATTCTTTAAGTTCTGGCAGGCCAACTCCACATGTCTTAGCAAGCTGCTTAGACTGGTATGACTTACCCTGCGAGGATGCCCATCTCTATTTACAGGTTGCAAACAGCCTCAGATTACTAATTTGGACGAGGTGCCCCACTTTTAGATTGTTCGAGTCAAGTGAAATGAATCCCATTCCATGGCTGCATGGATTACCACCTTCTCAGCAAAACGATCTGCCTTCCCAATTCTTGTAAGATCCTGGTGATAATTCTAATATTTATTTATACTAATTATGACTTTTATTTCCTAAAAGCTTAGAGGTAATTTGTCATCCTTACAAATACTTTCACAGATAGAAACAAAAGGGAAGGTAATATATAGAATCATAGAATCGTAGAATCATA
>NW_010127668.1:0-19529 GCF_000699245.1 Pterocles gutturalis | reverse complement strand
AACATTCTGTGATTCTGTGATTCTGTACATACAATACACTTGCCACTAAAATACAGTGAACTTGGGTTTCCCACCACCAGATGGCAGCGTTGTCTGCAAGATAAATTCACACTTTAAAGATTTTTATGTGGTCAGTGACTCATCCCTAATGTTCGTAGCTTTAGTACCTTATGCATTGTGTTTATACATAACATGTATGCTTAGAGTGTGCTTAGAGAAAAAATTACAAAAAAACTTCAAAGAACAAATAAATAATAGCATACTAAAGGGAATGTGTATGTGAAACCTGCACTCACAATAGTATGAGTAGGTGGATGGGTACAGAGAATCATCCCTACTGCTTGGGTATTTGCATCTGTTACCACCTATTTTCATTCAAGATAAACTAGTTCAGCTAACATAGTATTCCCTTTTGAAAGCCACAGACCCTTCAGAATTTCATCTGTGATTCCCCAGACATCAAGTGGAAGAACTGTATAGACAATATTTATGTCCTCATCTCAAGTATTTTTTTCCTCAAAGTTTTAATAATGAGCAAGTCTATGCCTCCTAACTGTTGCTTTAGGAGCTCCCTCTTGTACAAAGTAGATCTAGAGGTCAGATTCGTTCATTTTACACCTATTTTATATCGTTTTCATCCTTAGCTCTTCCCATTTTTCACACTGCATGGTTTTATTCTGAAAAGGGATGCAAAGATACTTTCATATGCCTATATGAGCCCACAAGAAAAAAAGAAAAAAATGTGTGGATGGGAAGGGTATGCTGGTTTCCAATCTATTCAAAAACACAGTGACTCGAAAGTCAGGATGGACTTTTTCCTTGTCCAGCATCTTCATAACAGCAAAGGCTGTAATTTCAGTGGGACAATAGCCCTTGCAGTTCTACCGTCAATGAAACTACTCATGGCTCATGGCTTCTGTCTTCCCATACTTCACCCAACATTCATTCGTCAGAGGCATTCAGTCTTCACTATGTTAAACAGGGAAAAGGTAAAGTACAGGAACAGAAACAATTACCATGTGGAACACTAAAGAGAAAACAAGAATTTTCAACGGAAGACAACATTACAGGATACAAAATGCTACATCAAAGGCAAGAACAGCCTGTGATGCAGCTGAAGCACTGCTGCAGTCTTCAAATGTCCTTACAAGGTGCTCCAAGTTCAAACACAGCAAATGCCACCACGAGTTCTTCATCAGAGATCACTTAAGCTTTCTTACCTTTGATTAGTCTCTCTGGTCGAGTCCCTGGTAATGTCCACATTGCCTGTGCCAGATGCCCAAAGACAGTGGCATCAACAGTGGAAACCGTTGGTCCCATAATGTACTTCTTGTCCCCTGTAAATACAACAGCAAATATTTCTCAACTGGATGTCACTTCTCCTCAGTTAAAAAAAAATTAAAAATTCCCTGCTTACATCTTTAGCATTTTTTTTTTACTTTAACAATTTAGCTGAAAAGGTTCACTGGTTCAAAGACAGGGATTCAATGTTGAATACCGTCCAAAAGCTGTTGCTATTTTTTTCATTTCTGCAGCTTCCCCTGCACTCACCACTTCTACAACTAGGTCAATTACAGAGCCACCACTGGCCAAGTAACCTCCTCTGCTTGTCACAGCTGGCAGTGTATATACACTGTGCTGGTTCTGCTGCATTTAAAAACTTCTCTGCAGCCAGCAGGTGCCTGAAAGCATGATTTTCTCCTTTGGTGCAAACCCAAAATCATTCAGCCATGGTTTGAAATCATGAATGCACTTGCTGAAAGACGCTGGTCACCCTGTATCTCTCGTGTGCGCAGATCCAGTTTCAGGTTACTCATCTGATCACATGAAAAAAGAAAGTCCTCTCCCACCACTTGTTCAGGCTGAAACCGATGCACAGGTCAGACTGGCAGCGGCTGCTCAGAGATGACCTGCATCTCCGGGAGGAGGACACAGCCATAGGCAGAGGTGCCCCCACACACCACCAGTGTGGTGCCCCCATCCCCAAACACTGGTTGCTACTTGGCAGGGACCAAACACAGGCACATCAGCATGCAGGCAGGCCTCTTGGGACTGGCCTGGTCCAGAGGAGGGATGTGTCTGCTCCGCATCGCTATTCTCCTTACCTCTCTGGGCACCTCAGTGCCGTGATGGTCCCAAGTGGCCACCACAGCACAAAGAGACTAATAACTACCTAAGACAGGGAAAAAAAATCACGTTTCAAAACCACTGTTCGCAAAGAAATATCCAGTATAAAATTGTTTCCTCATCACAGGCATGAGAACTGGAGTGAAGACCGCACTTTGGGCACGCAGGTGAACCATACAGTATTGCAGAGGTCAGGTTAGATGGTTGCACTGTCCCTGCCTTGGCCCAAAGCGCTATAAACTCTGTGAAATGCAGTACATAATTTAATTCTCCAAATCCAGTTATCCCATCTCCCCAGGACATTCTTCACCTGCGCAATATAAGCTGCCTATAATTCAGCAGGTTATTAAACGTCAGGGCTATTGAGCGAGTTTAGAAAAACTGTCGAGCAGTAAAATGCACCAAATTCCAGAGTACAGTGCAACAAATGCTGTCATCTGCCTCCCCTATAGTGTAGCAAAGCAGTGCTCAAGAAGAACCAGTAACAATAACCCTCTCTAGCCTGTCAGTTGTAATTTTAACATGGAGTTAACTCTCCCCAGCTCCTTCTTTCACCATTACATTGTCTGAAAAACTACGTACAGGGTAAATATTGTGTCTTTTTGGTATTTACGTGCTGCCTTGCATTCATCGATCTCAAAACTAGCTCAAAAATTGGTCCCCAAACCACACTTATATGCCAACACTAGGAATTTAGCACCATACAACCAGGTCTGAGACTTGATCCACAGGGATGTTGTTCTAGGAAGTAATATTGCCATTTCCATCTTGCTACAATAAGGCAGGCAGCGAGCGAGGGCTGAACCATTCCCCTCTTTTGCAAGCAGAGTGGCTCCCCAGGCACAACACCTGCACCTTCAGGTGCGTGGAAACAAAGGGGAAGAGGAGGAAATAGAGCTGTGGTTCCATGAAACTGTAAATCTGGTTTTAGGTCGTCCTGCACCACAGAACTCAGCCTCCAGGCAAATTCCCCTCTACCAGTTCCAATCTGTTCCCAAAAATTTCAGTGTAATGTTTTTTCCAGAAGACTTTCTGACAGACCTCTCCCAGTGTCTTAGTCTTATCCCAGATGACACAGCGCCTGTCACACCGCTGCTGCCATAGTGCTAATAATCTCAAACACCCCACTGCATCCCCTGGCTAGCCCAACAGAAATGCAATCATCTGGTTACACTGGACTTGGATCAAACTTGTACAGCCCAGGGACTTGACAGCACACAGCTCCACTATTTATGAATGTGTGCACCAGAGGATTCAAAAGCAGCTACTTCAGCACTGGGTCAAGAAACCACGGCAACAGACAGATCTATGAGACGCAGGGCTGGCAGAAGACCTGCATCCTTCCACATCAGCACGCACACCCCACACAGGCTGCTGCAAGGCATTTCAACCAGCATTAGAGGCTTGCGTTCAGGTTAGTCTCACCTCTCTGTTTCAGCTCTGAGCCCTCCTGCCCTCCACAAAATACCAAATGCTTTTCAAAAGCTGGTTCGGGCAGATGCTGCCCTGCAATTCCCTGCTCAAAATCCCCATTTAGCCAAAAGCCTGAGACAGGCAGACAGCTGAGAGGGTACCGAGAGATTTATGGGCACTGCTCACTCATTCGCATCTTTTAAATAATTACCAAAATATCTATTTTTATATATTGCCAGTTCATATGCCCAGTTCCCCTCCACACTACTACCAGGAGTAGGAAACTACTATAACTCAAGGAAATTACATTTGTGGTTTAAAGACTGCAGGACAGAGAGCAAGATGATACCAAAAAGGCAGGCTAATCCACCACAGGAGGATTAGTTCCAATCTCCATGTTTATAAGAGATCTTGAGGAGTCTGTTAGGGAAATAGGCACATGGGAGAAGAAAAAAAATATTTTCAGAAATGAAAATAAGTAAAAAAGCACCCAGGATGTGACTGGGAATGTCAAAATGAGTGTCACAAGACCCAGCAGCTGCCAAGTTGTCATTCTCTGGAAGCAGCACTTGGAATTTAAAAATTATTCTTGTTCCCATGTGAATGGTCTCTTAAAAAATGGGGAACATTAAATTAATCTTATATGCCTGATGGCTGACAGCTACAGTTTGGTATATGCAGCTGTTCTGCATGACAGGCATCCTTTTCAAGCTCTTAAGATTGCCCTCTAATTAACAGCCAAAATCCCAACTGCTTCCTCTTCTGGGAAAACACATAGGCACATATACGCGGAGGGGAATCTCACAAAGATTTCTGTGCACTCAGTAGTCTGGCTGACCGCCTTTTCCTTCCCTCTGTCAAACAGGAGAGCCTCCAGCCAGGCAAGAAGTCCTTATTGCACCTCCTGTCGCCATCCCAGGATACTGCTACCCAGAGGTCAAAGTTTCTACACCCAACCATAAAGAACTGGCTGGAGAAAACTTGAGAACGCTAGTGTTGACGAAAAATCAATACAATTACAGAAAACAAGACCAATAATCAAAAGAGCAAACATAATGATTCACGTTACTGCACACTGACTAATCTAACATCCATTTCAGAGGGGAAGATGTAAAACTGAATAATATTCAGCTGCTAATGTAGTAAAATAATAGCAATAAAGCCAATGCCCATCAAGTACACAAGGCACAACATTCTCATCAGTAATCTGGAAGTAAAAATAAAACCCCTGCTGATAACATATGTATCACACAATTAAAAAAAATTGATACAGTGAAGAAAACACCTTATCCTTTAGGATTTCCAGTGATTTTTCCCACCAAAAAACAAAAGTAAGAGACTGTTTGATTACAGCATTTACGTTCACAAGGAGATCACCCAGGTCACCCAGGGAGGGAGGAAGAACTAGAAGGAGCATCTGCCTGCAGGCTGGAATCGCACGAACTCCAGTTTGAAACAGGTCAGGTTTTGAGCAGATTTTGATGGTGATTAACATCTGCCCCCAATTACTAACAAAAGTGGTGGCACCTCCACCCGCTGAAATCTCATAATTAAAACTGGATGCCTTTTAGAAAGACATGCTTCAGCCAGAAAAAAGACACAGGCCTCAAGACAGCAACCAAGCAGTCTGATTCATAAAGACGAGTCTAGATGCTTTAATGATCCCTTTGAACTCAAAATTCTACAAATCTGAGTGTCAGTATAGGCTCCAGAGACAGAAGGATGCAGACTTCAAATAAGCAAACCAGGAGACTTCCACAGGTACCAAGGAAGTTGTTTCCTTTTTCTCTTGAAGGCTACATCTACTCTTGGCAGACAGGAATTACTTTAGCACAGACACGTCCACTGATGCTCCATTCAGCCTGTCAGCGTTGTCCAGCCAGAACCAGAAGGCTCTGCTTGAGCTCCCAAGTCATAGGTTGAACTTGCTCCAGCTTCTGTCCCAACCCCATTCCTCTCTGCGACATACACGGAGCCACATGGTGCCAACCTCAAGCTACAGGAACACTAATCCCACAGTTGAGGGCACCTTGAGCTGGCCTCAGCTCTGCAGCAGATGTGCCCAGACCTCTTCTTCTAAAATGAGCTGCTCCCTCCCTTCCTCCCCCAAAAAGAAAAGGGACCTCTTAAGCTCCAAAACCAGGTTTTCCTTGAAGAGGCACTAGAACAGGTAACTTTTTCTGTCAACAAACAAAATACAGCATGAGAAAGTGCTGACACAAAAGGAGCTGTCAATAAATCTTCCCTGTGCCCATTGCACGCAGGCATCACGTGTCTTTATTCCACCTTGCTCCCAGTCCAGCAATTCAGCAGGTTTGTTTCAGAAAACAAAGTTACAGAAAACTCTACAGTCACAGGAAGTCACAATCTGCCTCAAACCAATTCCTCAAAATGCAAATTTTACACAGAAGCCCAATATTGTTATCTCTTTTTGACAACACAGATCCATCTCCTACTAGCAGCTTTGAATAAAGCTGTTAACACCAACCAAATACAACAAAGTGCAGCTCATCAAAATAACATCTGCAAAGGGTTTTCAAATGGCAGCCTCATAACGATCTATCAAACAGCTGTGAGTCCCATGAAGAAAAAATGAGACCCTCCAAAATATAAATACAAGGTTTCATTTGCAGAACTAAGCGCAACATTCTCCTAAATTCACACAGCAAAATGATGTTCAGGCCACATTCTGCTCATCTATATACACCTACCTAGTGCTCAGAGAAGAAAGCTAGAGACACAATTCAGTAGCAAACAGCGGGGAAAGAAACACTATCCCTGCCAGAGCGAGGGTGGCACTGAATGACAGCAGCAGTGCGGACTCTACCTACTGACAAAATGAGATTATTTGTGTGTGTGACCAAGCTGCCAGGAAGCACCTGCAGTCAATTTCATCCTGTGGACAGCAAGCTGTGAACAAACAGAACGCGCGTAACTCGCTGCACATTACCCAGGAGGCCTGCTAGAGTCCGCATGTCCTTCTCCATCAGCGTGTACATCTCCTCCTCTGAGAAGCGACCAATGCCATGGCCGTACATTTCCCGCTTCACGATCCCTTTGGTCAGATGGCAGAGGATCCACTTCAGCAAGTCGCTGAAAGGGCCAAAAAGTGAAACCATCTTTTGCGTCTCATGAAGATTTTCCACCCATTGGCAATAAGCTAAAGTCCTAGAAAGATGTGAAAATAAGTTATAGCAGTGCAATACCCAGACAGCCCATCACTACCCTGCAAAGGTTTACACAAAGGTTAGGCAGCGAGCTTTCTTAAAGCCGAGCGCTCACTGCCCTGATGGAGAGGTAGTTTCCAATAAAGAGCAGACCCTGATGCAACGCAGAGTGACAGCAGAGAAAACTGACTTTGCAATACTTATGCAGACTTCCCAGTGCTTATTCTCTCAATAAATCACTACTCACTTCAAGAGAAAATGAGATTCACACTGAAATATAAAACAAAAGCTGAAGAATTCTGCTAAAGTTGCATAACAAAATGCAGTGCCAAAAGGATTTATTAGCTAAAGATGATCAACTGCACAGACCTGGGGAAAACAACAACACAGTCCATAAAGAAACCAACCTTTCCCACCAACCTGTTCTCCTTCCTTTCTATACTGCTGAAACTTAGCCAACCAGTAACTCTGCCCCAACATAAATATTGTAGCAGTCATTTTTCAGAAGATCTCTGCTCTCCTCAGAAACTAACAATTACACAATCTTTTAAAAATAAAATTTAAAAAAGGAAGGGGTGGTGGCTATTGTGTTAGTTTTCTCCTGTACTTTTTCCTCTCTTCAAAATGTTGATTTTATGAGAGAGATATTTCTAAATGACTCTGTTGTATTTTGGGCTGTATTTCAGCTTTATTGAATGGCTAATATATTATTATTTTGAAAGGTCCTTTTATAAAAATTTGTCTTACCAGCTTTTTGTTCTTTATTACTATTGTAGTCTAACAAAAAATAGATCTCTTGCTGTTGCTACTCAAGAAACTTATGAAAAAAAGAAACATTAACTTTTTTACTATCTGGCATCTTCTGACATTATGAAGAAACCCAAAAGACCACATGACTTTTTCCACCGAGTTCAAGGGATGTCGGAAAAAGGGCTAAAGACATCTCAAGGTAGACATGACAAACATAAGACGCCAACAGTGTCTCAGAAACACTGGGGTTTGATACCCCCATTCCATTATGCTCGTAGCAACTTCCAAGCTGAAAAATCTAAAAGTGGATTTACAAATTTGAGATCATATGAAAACAGGCTCATGGAGACATGATAAACTAGGGAAGCTAGATCAAAAAGTTGAAATATCAAAAGCTGCAAGTTCACATAAGTAAATGTTAACTTAATGATCAAGTGTTTCCAATACGATCAGAGTTCAACTTTTTTAGTTTCATCATTGTACATATTTCTAATTGCACATAATTTCCTTAGTGCTGATATGGATCACCTAATTTAAGAAAGGAAAAGACAATAAAACAGTATTTCCTGGAAAACTCCTGTGAATTTTTTTTTAAATGCATGTTTATGTCACGAACAGAAGTTGAATTCAGCAGTACCATCAAGGAACAACTATGTTTACACCATGAAATGTTCTAATCTTTAAGTTTCCACAGATTCTTTACTTGAATTACTAATAACATAAGGAAAAAGGAGAATATTTGGCATAACAGCCAAAGAAAAAAAAAATACACTCACAGTCAAATTTAGAATGCTCCCAACAGAGCAAGCGGAAGGCATTTAAAAATTGTCCACTGCAGGACAATGCTTTCTGCTCAAATTGATTTCATTAAAGTCTGTAACAGTGAGGCATGTGTAGGTTTTGCTATAAATGCACGAACAGTGAAGAACAAAAATGCGCCTGCTATGTTTCCGATGGCTTTTGTCCTCAAGAGGTTTCTCCACAACCTCTTGCACTGTATCAATACGACAAAAGCATCCCGCTGATGTTTCACACGCTTCAGTATCACTCTTCGAATGGGGGTGTTCTGCACAATCCTTGTTTTTCAAAATGGATGGATCAACTCAAGTCATTGGGCTGGTTTCAGCACAGTGGAGTTTGAAACAAAGCCAGATTTAGCAACAGGCACCAGCACAAAAGGGGAACATGAAGCCAGCAAGCACAGGAGTAAACAGCTACTGAAACTCCGGAAGTGGCAACTTTGGCTAGAAGAGCAGGACTGCCTTGCACCAGGAACAAAGGTAAAACAGGATTTAAGAAGGATGGAAAGAAGACTGGGCTGAAAGCATAAGGGTGCTCCACAGAGCAGAACATTTCAGTAGTTGTGTTTCACAGGCCTGGGAAAGGACAACATCCCTTGAGCTTCCCTTGGGGAAGAAAAACTTGGTCTTGATGCAAACTCTGTGAAATAATTACAAATACGATCTATATTTGTAAGTTATTATTTATTACTTGAATATGGTTAAGAAAAACCTGCTCTCTGTGAGCACTGCTGCATGTCTTGCTTGCAAAGACCACCCTTCCCCAGCACGGGACTGACCAGCTTCACCCGGCAATGGTGCAACACAACTTAGTTGCTTTAGGACAACAGACCTGGCCACGGAGAGGGACAACAAGAAAAAGAAACTGAAACAAAACAGAAAAAGAAGAGAGACTCTGCTGCAGCATTTTCTAAAAGTTACCCCAGTTACACAAGACTAACAGCCCTATGGGCTTGCCATCACTATGGTTCACTCCAGCGACACCAGCGAACTGGCACCTCACCAAGAATGATCAACTACATCCAGGATGGCTTTAATTTCATGAGACAGGATGAACAAGGTTTCCCACAAAGCTAATTAGCCCACACTTTAAAGCAAAAATACATTTCCCTAGCACTCGCATGCTCTGGAGATGAAGGTCTTTGGGTCTGGAAGAGGCAGAGATCAGATCAAGTATTTAACAATCAGGACAGCAATGCAGGAAGAGCAGAACTGCACAGGACATTAGTAATCCTGCTTAGGCTAAGCCAGCAAGAACAATCTTAAAACATCTGCTTGTCACTTTGAATGACTGAAGTTGTCACATGTCTCAAATCTCAAATTTACATGGGCAATGAGGGCAGCTAAATGGACAACCACAGAGTTTCCTTCTAAAATGTTATGGTCCTGAGCAAGCAAAAGCAAAGAAAAAAGCAGGCTCAGATTCAGAGAGACAGTTAAAAGCACTTTTAAAACTGGCTTTACAAGCATTGTGTTAAAAAAATTCTATTCAAAGGTTCATTAATCTGTGCTTCCGACCAAAACATGCTCCTCTGCATCTAATCCCAACCAACATCCCTCTGCTCAGACTACATTACTAGAGTAATATCAACATTACAAAAGGTTAGGAAATGCCAGAAAGTCTACATAACCTACTTCAGCATAATTATACATTTCAAACTACAGTTAGTATTTATAGGATGACATAATTATTTTAAATATTGGCCTAAACTGAGCATTTTGGGAAACATTAACATTCCCATTTGTGCCAGCACATCTGTACAAATCTTAGAGTATAAATAAAACAATAACGCATTAAAGAGCAATGCTGCAGGGGTGAAGCAAATCTGAAGTCTAAACAAAACAGCAGCTTTGGCCTCAATACATAAATCAGGAGAGGAGATGAAGAAAGTGACTCATCAGCAGCAGCTTGCCTGATTATCCCCAAACCGTCTGAACATCAAACCATGGGGGAAGTGTTCACAAGGATGTGAACTGGGAGTTATTTTTCCTATCTGAACCTGTACAGGGTGGAATTTCTTGATATACAAGGGATTATAACAAATTCATTCCAGAATCAGCTGTAGAAACCCCACCCACTGTGCACCGTCCCAGAGCAACTGGCTTTTAAACTGCCACTGGCATGCAGACTTCATCACTGTTAATAGCAGGAGAGACGTCGCTCTTAGAATTGGCTTGATGTACTTAAACATATTTATAAACATATTTTATGTTTAATACATGGCAAGTCTGAAAACCCAACAAAGTCGGATTCATTTGTATTCTCATACCATGCTTTTCCTGTACTTCAAGCACGCATCACATATCTGATGTTTACAGAGCCTTCTTGAACGAGAAAGCAAGAAATTATTTAAATATGTATGTATGTGTATATATATACACACACACTTATAAATCACTACAGTTGTGTTTGAGAATACAGCTAAAGCAACCTAATGGGCTAGTTTGGTTAAGCTGCATACTCAAGGCTTTAGGTTCTCACTAAGCAAATTAGTGTCACCGAAATGAGATCCCCCTCCTGAGATTAAAGTGCCAGAAAGCACATTGCAGTGACTGCTAGCCCTCCAGGAACCAGGAGCTGCCTGGTTTGAATGCTGGATGTGCCGCCAAGCCCACCATGCCAGTGCCAGAAGGATGCGAGAATCTGACATCCTCCAGCCTGTCTTACACAAAGGTCCAATGCCAGGAACGTGCTGCAGATACACTAAAAACTCAACGCATCTTGAAGATAGCTGTGGGTGCCCCACTGGTTCCTGAGGGCCCATGGGTCACCACAGGCAGTGGAGGTGACCCCAGCCAAGCCTTTAGCAGAGGACAGAGCTCGGCACTGGATCCAGGACCTGGAGCAAGAGCCACAAAATCGGTCCACTTCCACCTCCTCTTCCCTGACTCGGCCCAATACCCATTCAGATTAGCAGGCTTTTTTTCTTTTGCTGATTTAAACATAGCAAAAAACTGATAGTTATGGCATTCTCCAGGGACAGGAGTTCCAGTGCCAGCTCCAAATCAGTCTTGTGCATCCTGGAAACATGCTCTAATCCCAGCACAAAAATAGGTACTCTCACTCACTTGCTGTCTTTCTGCCTGAACCGACAGGTACAGCAGCCTGGGGCGGAGGCAGGGTGTCTAGAGGCCAAGGTTCACAATGGCCCTGCACTGCTCTCCACTCCAGCAAGAGCAGCAATTTCCACCTGTAAGAGGCACTAATTGGTGAAGATGATCAATTACCTTAGCAAAAGCTAAATGTTTCAGGAGATGCTGCGCACCCACCAGGATTAGCTCCATCCAGAGACAGCACACCACAGGATGTACTTTGCTTCTTTTAAATGCACTACAGTATCACTTATTTATGATGAAACTACTTTGCATGCTGCTGGCAATGAAACAGTATGAATCACATTTTATGTCATTGCTTTGGAGGCTCGATTTTATAAATGTTATTCTGCAGAAAGGCTATCACCATTAAAAATTCCTTACCGTGGGACTTGAGGACACCATGAACAAACATTAAGCCCCTGGTGGGAGGTGGTCAGGTTCAAGGACCGATGTGATCCCACAACCACAGACGCAGTGCTGTCAGGGAGAAACACGGTCCTACACAGCTAAAGGCTGGTTTTATCTTGGTGTAACTACACGATGGTCAAAGTTGTTATGCAGGAATTACAGTGGTACACCTGCAATGCCTCATAGCTCAGGCTTTGCCTAGCTCCGAGAATCGGCATGGTGTAACCTCACCAAAGGAGCAAGCCTCTGGTACCGCCACACAGCAGGGACACACAATAAGACTTACAGCTGGATTCTTTTACTACACTGCACCAAAAAATGCATGCCTTAGGGAAACTCAACTGTGTGACTAAACAGGAAAAGGCAACAGGGATATACAGCCAGGCATGTACATCTCTGTTCTTACTTGGGCTAGCTTTGTCCGCACTTTTCAGTGCCACCCCCTCCGGTCAGCACCTGAATACTTGTCCCCCATGCTCCCCTATGTCATGCCCAGCAGTGCTAAGTCAGCTCAGAGGGAGCCTGGATGGACAGACAACAGCTTCAGAGAGGAGAGCACGATTTGTAATTGAGACACAACAGTGGTATACACTTGTCATCCAGTAATGTTACATTTAAAGCAGTTAAGTCTATGGACCGCAAAACAATCGACACTAAGGCAAGGAGATGGAGCATTAGGGGATTAAAAGGCCTCATCTTCCCTTTGGCAGGTATAATAACTGAGGGGGGGGAAATGAGCCAAAAAACAAAAAAAAAGTTACATTTGCAGGCTACTTGAATCAGATTTTTGAGGCTATGGCACTGCCAATGGGTATAATTAGTGGTCACACTTCTTGGAAGGCAGGGATTACATTTCTAAACCGTATCATTTAAATCTGCCTACTGAATGGCAACATTATTCCCAGGAAAAACTGAATAATTTTTTAAGAACTATGTGTACCCATGTTGCTGCTCATCTTCGATCACAAGGTAAAAGAAAAAGCAGGTAAATGCATCCAGTTTAAATCATACATTGTTTTGAAGGAAAAAAAGTACAACACAAATGCAAGACACCACAACAAGGACTTAAACACATGCTAGAAAGGAAACCGTTAGGAAAAAGCCTTGTGCCTGCTGAGGCAGCCAATGCATCATCCAAGATGCCATGTCCACCTGCTACTTCTACAAATCTGGACTGGAAAGGGCACTTAAAAAGGACTGAAATTTAAAGTGTGAGGGAAATCACAGGTATTATTTTCAAAGAAATCAGTAAAATGCATAAAGTACCAGCAAGGTTATATTTATGTTTTCCATTCATATATATACTTCAGCTGCTCAGGACACTGTGATTAACACTTTATCCTATCAACCGCCAGTGCTGTCAACAATACACATTAACATGAGTATCCTGCGTTATAGGAAAGGCAATAATCCATACTGTAATTGCACACACAGATACTTAAAATCAATAATTGTAAGAACACAATATTCCAGATTCACTACAAATGCTGAATTTGTTCCCCTGCGCCTCCTAACCCATAAATGTATTCAGACATCTTGATTTTTCGCTCTTTATTAACAACGCTGTTCCTACACGGAGGTCACATGAAACAGGACAGAGGAACAGCCCACCACTGCTCCCCTCTGTAAAGCTCGATGCGATGGGCCTGACTCCTTACCTTGCTTACACAGCATAACAACTTTTCAGGGGAATTTCCCCCTGCTCATACTAGCATACACAGAAAGAAGCAGCAGTTTTCTAGGGTGAAGAGTGTCATGAAATCAGTCATTGGGCACCCAAGCTTTCAGCAAGAGAAAATAAGCATTCACATCCAGGCACGAGTGGAGGGTCAGATCTGACAGCACAAGAACACAGCTTTGCCATGCAAGCTTACCAGTACAAGTGCTCCTCCACCATTTTTGTCACAGCCCTAGAAACAGCTCTTTCATGTGGACCAAGGTGTTTATTTAAATTCACTCCAAGTTTCTCTTCCAAAAAGTCAATAATGAACTCAGTGCCAGATACTTTCGTGTGATTGTATTCAATCCAAGGCATTTTCCCTTGAGGGGAAAGTTTTCCATCAAAATAGTTCTAAGGAAAAAAAAAACAAAAAACAACCAAGTAAACAAACAGACAAAAAAGGCCCTTCAGGTTTTGTTTCAATGAGAATAAAGCTTTTAAAATATTGTGTGTTTTTAAAGGCAACATTATCCAACAAACTTTTTTTTTTAACTAATACTCCAGACTAGCGGTACCTGTTCGATCAGAGCAACAGCTTTACCCTATATGACAATTCAGATTTATTTCCAGGTCCTGCAAGGCATTACACACTTTTATGTCAGATGCCACCTAATGTAATATTATTTAAGTGCCCAGGTTGTTTAAGGGGTTGGAGATGCTCAGGTCTCCCGGAAGATTTGGTTTGTTATTCAAAACAAGTTTTTAATGACCAGACTGACACCTAAATTTGGCTCTTGCACAGAGCAGTACTTTTCACGTTAAACATATTTTATCAAGATTAATTCACTACCTATCTCAGACAGCTGCATTACCTCCAAGGATAAAACACATGTAATGAAAGGCATATCATTCCTTCAGTGGGCAGGAGGGAGATCTGCCTTTACATATGCTTCTGCAACTTCATAACTCGGAAATCTCATACATTTACAGACACGCTTGTTACAACTGGGTCTCCAAGAGCCCAGCCGCAGTGCATTGTGAATACTGGTGTTACCTGCTCAGCGTAGCACTCACACAGAAGTAGCAATGTATTTTCCACATTTTACAGCTGGAGAAGGTGAAACACAGAGATTAGAGAATTTATGCCTCCTCTGACAAACACGAGAGGAATTGCTGGCTTTCAAAACATGATCAGACATTTGACTTCAATTTTCTCTTACTTCTGAAGGCAGAGACATGAGGCAGAACTTTCTTCCTTTCTTATGATTCCCATGCTCACATCCTGTTATTTAATGAATGAAAATCCTAGCTCAGAAAGTCGAACCATAAAGGCTCACAATAAAGGCTCTGCACTCAGTCTTTGGTACTCAACTCTAAGCATTTCATGATCTATCTCCTAATTGCTGGAGGTTCAGGGTTAGCAGTTCTGGACTGACCTGTTTGGGTCTCAAGTATTTACCCTTCCTGAATCCACTAAAGATGGATTAAGGTCCTCTCGCAGCAAGGAGCACACACCGCAACACGCCTCCAGCTCAGTCTGAGAGCACAGCATCCTGGCTACTGCTCAAAACGCGGATGTGCAATGCACTACGAACTTGTGGCCATTCCCAGAGGCTCTTCCCTTGTGGATGAAAACAGATGACACGAGTAACGCTGCTGGGAAAACAATGCCTTCTGGCTAGTAGCCTTTTCTGGGATTTCTGCCCAAACAAATAGCACGGTAGGAACACTGGATTATATAATGTCTCATCTACTGCACCCCTGCATGGGCGAATAAAGCAACTGAATCAACCCTGCTTACACATGTGGGTGACATGGAGGTTTTTACTCTGGTCCACGGGAGAAACTCTAAAACTGCTGAACACCTGAAACTGAAAGGAGAGCACTGGCCTGTCCTTCCACCTTCCGCGCTTTCCTTCAGCAAAAAGGCTCTTTCAGCACTCAGACTGACTAATAGGTTTCCATAATTTTTCATTACAAATTCACTATAGAATCATAAGCTTATCCTGGAACTACACAGTGTGTCTATATGGCACTGAGCATTGCTGGCTTACTCTTTGTTAAACCCTTTGAGATTTCCCTTCTTGTGCACAAACACGCTTTACAGAAGCTACTAGACTTGAAGATGTGTTTATTACATATTGCAATCACTATAGTCCACTTCATTTCCAACCCAGAAAAGAAACGAGTTCTTATTACTCAACTGCACATTTCTTCAAGCACATATATATAATATAGAAAAGCACATTGCATAAAAACTTGTTAGTACTGCATTAATATCCCATTCTCAAAACCACAAATGAGAGCTAAGGTTCTTACAGCAAAGTTGGTTTACCGAAACTTTAAAAAGCCTTCTCAGGATTTTCATCTTTCATTACATACAGTTTCTCAAACAAAATAGGAAACATCTTTCAATGACCTTAGAAAACCTTAGTCTCTTGACGAATCTATTATATTGTTCTTGTATCCACTGTTCTCAAATAGGTATTTTTAGGCTTGAAACCTCAGTATTTTCATGGCTGCTACTAATTGCCATGAAATATTTATCAGTTGTCCACTTAAAAATTGTTTCCCTGCAAATTGTTTCCAGCAGGGAAAAGCTATGGTATTATCCTTAAAAAAAGCCCATAACAACGAAACAAAATATCCCCTCATAACTCATAGTACATTTAACTTAAATGCAGCATTGTAAAGTAACAACAGGAGCTCCCCAGAACTTCATTTACAGAGGAACTTATAAACAGAATGGCATAGAGCACTTCCGGGGTAATTTTATAGTACTATCCAGAAGAAATTCAGTTCCACATTTTCAGTTACTGCTGCTTATGCTTTTACTTTTACTCATGTCTCTTCCCAAGGAGGCTACGATCTTCACAGACCTGGCACGAAAACAGCACGTTTCTGCTGTGCTAATTTATCGGATTACATAAATGCTCAGCTCTTCATATTTGTGAGGGAGTCAAGGAACACCCAAAAGATCTTCACAGGCACTCAGAATGAGCTCTTTCAAAGCAAGCTTTACCAAGAAAAGCATCAAACATTTTTAAAAGAGCTAGATACTGACAGCCCAGACAGGGTGGGACTGCCCAAATTATTTTTGATGGAGAACTTGCACCTAGAAAGGCAGCTTCAAGAAAACGTAAGCACATTACAAGAGCGCATCTACTGGGGGAAATTCAGATGAGAGTAAGGTAGGTGTATGTCACCCAGTTCCACTTCTCACATGCCATTAAAGCATGTGTAACACACAGCACGTTACTCAATAGTCTTCCACACTATAACAAAGCATAAACACAAGGAATCAAAAGAGTAAAAGCAGTCTGACCACCCCACTGCCTTTTCTTTACCCCATTTCACAACCCTCCCTTCAGAGCATCCCCTCCCCAGGGAAGGTGTTTCCCCCTGCATCAGGCCGTGCCCTCCCTACACACCCACTCCGCTGCCATTGGGGAGGTGGCCATCGGATGTCTCTGTCACCTACAGCATCCTACAGGTAACACAGCCACAAGAGAACAAAATAAAATTCTCCAGGTAGTCCGAGTATAGGAAACTTCACAACTCCATCTGACAATGGCACTGCCTGCTGGCTCCCCTCCCACTTAATCCCTCAGCAGCATCCGTACCTTCCTCTGCCCAGTGGATCTGAAAGCAGCACCATACCCCTAACACAAAGACAGAAAGAGAATCTGACTCTTCTGGAAAAAAAAGCTGCATCCTCAGTTCATAAGCTTAGCTCCACCAAACCCACCTTTAAAACATAGGGTCAGTAACCCCACAAAGACCTCAAGCCCGTATAAGCTGGCACAGCTAAAAGCAGCAACCTGGTGTCCCCAGCACCCGTGGGACCCCTTCCTGCTCCTGCAGCATGGCACGTGGAGCGTGTGGGGAACCAAGGCAGGTTAAAAACAAATAAACTAAACCTTCATGGCTGCAGCTAGGCCAGGCCCGTCCCAGCCTGATCCGGCACAGAAAAGCATGTGCAAGAAGGAACAAGGGGGAGCCGCTGCAGGTAGGACTGTTGCTTCTGGTGGTCCTGCTGACCTACATCAGCTCAGTGTGCTCACAGTAGGAATAGAGAGAGATAAAATACCAAAGAGCAATGCTGACTTTCAGTACAGAAAATAAAGAGGGGAGTATGACCCTCTAGAAATCCCTCTCTCTCTGAAAAGCTGGGTGACTCACTTCTACCAAGCATCTAAACAACTCCATCCTGAATCACAAACACACAGCGCTATCTTTTAGAATTGACCGCATCCTGTCACAACCATCTTTTATATTGCAGCTTTAACTACTCTCCACCAGAGCAACTTTGATCACTGCAAACCTCTGAGACGCATCAACTGCCATTAGAAAGACAACAGGTCTCACCAAAATGGTTTTCCCTTCACACATAAAATTTCTACCCAAATTACTCTGGGTGGAGAAGCAGTGTGCACAAAGTCCTGCTGCTCCAATGACAGGTTCGAACTTCAGTATCTTGCAGGTTCTGTAAACCTAAATGAGGAAAATACATCCCAAGGGATGAAAAACTCCCTCTTTAACTCTCTTAAGTATCTGATTCAAGTACCATCAAATCATAAGATTAAACTCAGGCTTTTAAGGACTTAAGCAAAATGTACTAATTAGGTTTTCTTTCACTTCCAATGTAAAGGAGTTTTAATCACATACAAAGCTGAAAGAATATCAACCACAAATGTGTAAAAAAAATTGTAATATTGTTGTTTTTCCTTTTTAAAACACTGGATATAAATGAAACATTCTTCCTAACACCTTGGAATGTAGCAGTAAGCAACGTGAACCCACGTGGGGTGAGCATGTTACTTACCCACAGCTCAAGTCTCTGAGACAAAGCTAGGTGTCAAATTTATATAATTTGGGGGGGGGGGGGAAGAGAGAGAGATGTTTCTTCTAACCAAGATCTCCATTATATTTATCACTACTGTTGTATCATCTTGCATGCACTCAATGCTTTACATAAACAGAAAAGAAACCCATCCCATGTTTCAAAGAGCTTGCACGCTGCACACCTCGCCGACACCGCAACAAAGCGCGCGCCAGACTCAGAGCATCACAACTAAACCTCGACACTAACAGGCAAGACTGCTAGATTCAAATTTCTGCTCTCCCTCCTTTCATTCACCAGACTAGCTCAGGCTTCATCCCCTGCGAGAAGATGGCACAGGATGCATCCAGCCACAATTAAGGAGCAGTATTCACGACCTCTAAAAGCAACCTGTCTTCCTTCACTGAAGGGGAAGCACCCACAATGGGAGGTGAAGCAAAAGGCAAGCATGTCTTCCCAGGAGAGATGGAGAGAGAAGGCTTTCAGGAAAAAAAGAAGCTGCACCTGTCTAATCTTGACTCTTCAGCATGGTGAAATTCAAAGACCAAATAATGTTACACTTTAGTTTTGGGGTGTTATTTAGCATTATATAAACTCCAGACTACTCCCACACTTCAGCATTTCCAGCCAAGTTAACTTCTAACATTCATTTAGCTTTGCCAGTTAAATCTAGAGCTGTTCCAGACTGATCTTACTCAATTCATATCTTTAAATGTTAGACACCAAATTTAACTAATTTAACAAAAAAGCACCGGCCTACCCACCCCATTGTACGTGCGTGTTTACATCTCCCTGGGTGAGACAGACTGGGAGCGGTGGGGTGGGCAGGGGACGCCTGTTTGGCATTTCACGACATCATAGCAAACTGCAACATAAAGGAAAACTGCACAGATGTACCTGGTAGGGTAGATCAGCCATCCTTAAGTAAGTTTCCATTTTCAGACAGAAAGGGGATAAACTTGGAACACCGTTGGTAGGCCTCGAAAACTGATGCAGTATGATAGCATCTTTCGAATCCAGCTCTTCCTCTTTCCTGTCAAAAACAAAACAAAATGTTAAAAAAATAAACAGGTGCATGATACATCAGTACATTGAACGCACAAAGGAGAAACCCTGGCCGAGCCAACACACATCCTCCTTTAACAGACTGCTGCAGGTTTTTGATTCACCGGCGCCAGAGCCAGCGAGCAGCACCCAGGCCAGGGTGGCGGATGGATGGATAGATATATGGACAGACAGATAAAAAAGGGTAAATGTCAAAACAG
>NW_010127667.1:0-10430 GCF_000699245.1 Pterocles gutturalis | reverse complement strand
GGCTGGTCAAGGCGGGCTTTGCCGGGGACGATGCCCCCAGGGCCGTTTTCCCGTCCATCGTTGGCCGCCCAAGGCACCAGGTAAACCCGGGGGGCAGGGCCAGGGCAGGACCGAGCCTTTCCCCTCTCGCCAGAAGTCGCCTCCACTCTCCCCTTCCCTCCTTAGTTCCTCTGTCCTGTCCCGTATACTCTGCCTTTCCCGGTGCTCCCTTATTGCGGTAGCAATAGCAATAGCAACGCCCTTCCAGGTCTCTCTGGTGCTTCCTTCAACTCCCCTTTTGGCTGTCCCTTACCTCCATTCTGTCACTTTCTCCCTTTCCCCTATCTATTTCTAACTCACCAACTTTCCTCTTGACTCTCTCCCTGCTTTCTCTCCTAATGAGCCCAAACCCATCTTCCTACAGAGCTGCTGCCCACTGCATCCCCTAGGCCAGATCTGCTGCTGGTGCCAGTTCAAAGGCATCTCCATGGGCTAAATGTGCACACGATGCAGTTTGTTTAAGGCCCTTCCCACCCATCCTGCCCAATGTTTCACATACTAAACATCTTTCAATTTCCTGTACTCTTTTGTCTGTCTCTGGTCTTACCTTCTTACTGGTCTCTAAGCCTCCTTTTCTCTGTTCCCATGTCATTCTTCTTCTCTTTTGTTACAGTTAAATCAGCACACAGAAAATACAGTACTTTTTCTCCTACAATTTCCTTGGTAAAAAGTTTCTAATTTTTTTTTTTTTTTAAAGTAAAACAACGTGCATATTGTTATTACGTTTACTGCTGAGGCTCCATAGCAATAGTCACTTTGGCGGTATCTTCCTTCAGTAGAAGGCTTATTTCCCTCCATATCTTCTTGTTTATAAACTCTCTTTGTATGTCTCTCTGTATCCTTCTCTTCTCATGATATTGTGCAGTTTACTTTCAGTCAAACTTTTGGGCCAGAAAGAAGTAGTTGAAAATAAAAAGTGTAGTAAAAAAGGGGGGGAAAGCCTTTCATCTGATTAAAGAAAAAAGGATATTATGAGAAAACTTCAAATTCTGTTGACTTAATGTTTTAATAATAATGCTCATTTCTTTTCCTAAACAACCTTTTAGTGGCATCGCCTTTCTTGAAAATAGCTTAGTCGTCTGTGGTGTAGTTGTTTGGGCTCAAGCAATGCTTTTCTTTTTTTTTTTTTTTTTCTCTTAGGGCGTTATGGTTGGTATGGGACAAAAAGATTCCTATGTGGGTGATGAAGCTCAGAGCAAAAGAGGTATCCTCACTTTGAAATATCCGATTGAACATGGCATCATCACCAACTGGGATGATATGGAAAAGATCTGGCACCACACTTTCTACAATGAACTCCGTGTGGCCCCTGAGGAACACCCTACCTTGCTCACAGAAGCCCCCTTGAATCCTAAAGCTAATCGTGAAAAGATGACCCAGATAATGTTTGAGACCTTCAATGTACCTGCTATGTATGTAGCGATCCAGGCTGTCCTGTCCCTGTATGCCTCTGGTCGTACAACAGGTAAAATAATAAAAATAAACACTATCTATAATTTTCCATTCAGGAACTGTCCTTCCTTCTCACTCCAAATAGGAAACAGACCACCATGACTCATTGAGATTTGCAGAAAACTAGGTATTTTTAGTTTATAGCAATAGACGATAACAGTAGCAGAAAAGCCAACACAACATAGTCTGTGGAAAGAGCAATGCGGACCTGTCTGCATGGCTTTCAGAGAGGCACTGAGGAACTGACTCTCCTGCAGCTTGTCATGATGCAAACGAGGAGACTTTCCTGTGAAGACACTGCCATGACACAAGTGTTACACCAGTTTAAGGGTTTAAACTGTGCCCAAAAGATGGCCATTATTGAATTGGAAGAATCACTATTGCAAATACACTTACTGCTCAGTGTAGTAGCAGTGGAAGGCTGTTCATATGGATTAGCTTAAAATAAGTACAGGACAACTGTTTTACAGGAAAGTTCACACCAAACTGGAATATCCAGGCAAGCAAAGGCAGAAGGAATGGGCAAGATCTTTATGGTTAAAATAGAATGATGCTACTTCATACTGCCTGAAAAATCCTGTATTTTGTTGTGTTTGTTGCTGCTTACTGTGCCTAAGGGCTCTAAGCATTTGCTAGGTGATTCCACCTGCTCTCTGTCATTTCTCTCTCAGGTATTGTTCTTGACTCTGGTGATGGTGTCACCCACAACGTACCCATTTATGAAGGTTATGCTTTGCCTCATGCTATCATGCGTCTGGATCTGGCTGGCAGGGATCTGACTGACTACCTCATGAAGATCCTCACGGAGCGTGGCTATTCCTTTGTGACAACAGGTCAGTCCTTTGGCATTTCCCTCCTGTGAAAATCCTCATGTCTCTCTTGGCCCATCTTCTTCCTCTAGTATTCTGCTTCTCCAAACCTTGATTTGGTTCCTGTATATCCGCAGCTGAACGTGAGATTGTTCGTGATATCAAAGAGAAATTGTGCTATGTTGCACTGGACTTTGAGAATGAAATGGCCACGGCTGCGTCTTCCTCCTCTCTGGAAAAGAGCTATGAATTGCCTGATGGTCAAGTGATCACAATCGGCAACGAACGTTTCCGCTGCCCTGAAACATTATTCCAGCCATCCTTTATTGGTAAGTGTTCCCAGGAAATTCTCCTTTCAGTAGGAGGCGTGAATGAATCAGAAGATCTAGAAAGTGTCCCACTCCTGTTCCTGCTTGTCTAAATTTGGCATGAAAACAAACATAAATAAATAATGAGTTAGATTCTCTGGTCCCTGTAAACTGTGCTTGATGTGAGCTCAACTGGTAATTAGCTGAGCTCGGGGCTCTTGTTGCGAATTTTAGACCAGGTTTTAGGGCCACAATTTTTTTATGATAAAATGTACTGTTAGAATATCATCATTAGGGAGTTGGACCCGATGATCTTTATGGGTCCCTTCCAAATCAAGATATTCTGTGATTCTATGTTGCTGATGGCAAGAATACCTTTCAGTGCTGTATTTGTAAGGCTTACGCTTCAAACAGTATCTGACTCCATGAAGAAGTAAAGTGTCTGGGAGGGGAAAAAATGGAACGAAGGTGTCTGTAAATTTATAAGCACTGTGTTTCAACATTGCCGTGGTCAAGATGGTAAGCTTTGCTGTTTGTGAGTGCAGCTGACAGATATACCAAATGCTTATACTCTAAGTCATGAGTAATAGATGCAGTTGTTCACCAGCTGACATCTTACTGTGGATCTAGTGTCAGCCCTTTCAGGAAGCACCTGTTAAAATTAATAAATTGGAATGCAACCTACAAACACTTGCTTCTGGTTTCTTTTTCCTGACCATCAAGTACTAATACTGTGGCCCATGTCTTAGTTCTGTCTTGCCTTGATGTTTATAAACAGTATAGACTCTATTTTGAGTAGGGTGAAAAAGAGATTAAGCTACTACTGTCTTCTGTAGTTATAATTCAACTGCTTGCTTTCGTTGTCTTTATTCTTGTCTATATTCAACTACTGCTTTTTTGAGACTCTGACATAGCCTGATCCTTGTTTTCTGCTCTATGTAACTTTCTCCCTTTGCTGTATACTAAATGATTTTATCTTGTGTGTCCACTTCTTTTACTGTATATTTTGATTACCTTTCTTTTGCACATTTATTATGATTCTTACCATTTCTAACAGATAGTTTTATTTTTCTTGGCTTGTTCTGTGATTATATTTTTTTATGTTTTTCTATAACATTTAATAATCAGTAAGCAGTTTTACAACAAAAATATCATAGAAGTTTATATTAATGATGAGGAGAAATGCTGAGTTCTTTTAATGAAAAGCTCTTGCATAATTTACTGATCTACAGTCTTATTTCTTCTCAAGGTATGGAATCCGCTGGTATTCACGAAACTACTTACAACAGTATCATGAAGTGTGATATCGATATTCGTAAAGACCTGTATGCTAACAACGTCCTCTCAGGTGGAACGACAATGTACCCTGGCATTGCTGATCGCATGCAGAAAGAAATCACTGCACTTGCTCCTAGCACTATGAAGATCAAGGTGAGGAATTTGACTCTGTACTATAAACTATGGGTAAGGATGGGGAAAATGCCCACATTGTTAAAATAGGATAGAGGAACAGCTCAAAAGCTGATGGACAAATTAGAAGAAATTCCATTTAATCAGCATAATTATATGGATTAGAAGCAAGTGTTAGAAAAGAGGAAAATATGGTTAAAGATTTTCTTAAGGAATGTTACATGTGTTATACCAGCTGCTGAAGATCAATACTGTTATTATAGAAAAATTCTTTATTTACTTAAGGAAATATCTACTGGTTTGTTACACTGGTGGTGTGGGTTGGTTGTTCAGAAATGTAACTGTTAAATTAGGATTTTGTTGTTTTTCTTTATCCTAGATCATTGCCCCACCTGAGCGCAAGTACTCTGTCTGGATCGGTGGCTCCATTCTAGCATCTCTGTCCACCTTCCAGCAAATGTGGATCAGTAAACAGGAGTATGATGAAGCTGGTCCATCCATTGTCCACCGCAAGTGCTTCTAAGCACTTTTCCCCTCAACTTACTTCCCACTCAGGATGACGACAATATGCTTCTTGGAGTCTTCTGGCAACCCTTCCTGAACTCTTCAGTCATTGTACAGTTTGTTTACACACCCGTGCAATTTATTTGTGCTTCTAATATTTATTGCTTTATAAATAAACAAGATCTGGGACTTGCAACCTAAAAATGATTGTCTTTTGTTTTATTATAAGTATTATTCAGTTAAAAAAATGAGACTAAGCACCCTGGGATTTTGAAACTCCCATCAAACCTATCAATGCCTTCACTGCATGCGTATCCTTCTAAGCGATGTAGGCATGTTAGGTGATGGTTTCTATTAGTAAGAGTTTGTACTTTATAGTTCTAATTTTGAAACTTGAAACAGAAGAAGCATCATATATCAAGGCTTACAAAGAAATAACCTTGAGGATAGACCCAGTAAGTGGAACAAGTGGAAGGAAACCTCCCATATTCACTCACTGTATTTAGAAATGTTTCTCCTGTTGCATTGATTATAACTCAAGCATTTCAATATTAATTTATTGAAAGACAAAGCTGTAAAAGAATTATGTTAATACATTTAGAATGCAATTTATAACTAATTAGCTAAATCCTAAAGAGTCATACAATTGTTTTCTGTGGGCTATAAATATTGATGACAAAACATTAACTCAAAATGACAGTTCACTCATCTCCCCCATCTCTTCAAAGCCAGAGATAAAGAAATGAAATCTTTATTGTACTAATGTGCAAGAATAAAACTTTTGCTGTATAAACATGCAATTGTTATAATGATTATTTTCACATCACACAAAGGTTTTAGGGAAGTTTTAATCCTTAATCTTTGCTACCCTTTGTTGCTGTCTGACCGAGATTTTACAGTCATAAATCGCCTACTTTCCTTGGGCTTTTGTGTTCCTCACCATGGTTTTTTATTACTGTGCTCTTTGATTTTATTTTTTTTTTAAAGTAATATCTAAAAGGTGAAGTACAGAATGACCTGGGCCATTTTCATTGAAATAATGGAACCAGTCAGTGTCGTGGTTTGAACCATGCACAGACCAGATTTCACCTAAACTTCACTGAGGAAACCAATGAAAGTGTTTATCAAGTTGTGCATGTGGTTAGTCAGGTATGTGCTCAGCTCAGAGTCATTACAGGTGTTTTAAAATATTAGATTTCATGCTAATTTTATACTCACAAGCTAATTAAAAAGCCCCAGATAACAATAATAGGCAGTTTACACAGTTAGGGGGAAACTTTTTCTGTTTCTCCCACCTGTTATTTTCTGGAAAGACATTAAAACCAGCTGTTAAATGTGATCTGCAGTTAAGCAGAACTGATTTTACTCTTTGAATATATGAAGATGTACTTAGACTCGGTCATCAATTTACTTATCATCAGAAGACATTCTACTGTGGTGCCATTTTAATTGCCTACCATTGGCTTGCAATTGAAATAGTCAAATACTTCTAGATATTTTTGCTTTTGGACAGCAAAGGTGGATGCAATTGTTAAATATAAATAAATTGTAAACATAAATATGAAATTTTAAACCTTTTTTACAATGTAAACATAAATGTAAACATTTTAAATAAATATAAAAATGAAATCTTACGTAAATATTAAAACATAAATATAAATATGAACTACTTATCCTCACACTGCACACAGTATTGCTGAAATGCTGCTACAAATAGGTCTCTTCACAACGCAATGTGAATCTGTTAAGGCAAAGTCATCAGCTTCCACTGTTCTTAAGAATGGTTCCAGAGTAGGGAATACTCTGAAGTTCACATTATGGAGAAAGTTTGTATGTTTGGAAAACATGGGAACTCTTCCAGACTTCCGACCAACACAAATTTAATTCTTCAAGCTTAAATGACATTTGCCAAGGACATTTTCATATTGTTGTTCAGAACCATTGTACATTTCTTGCTTGTTCTTGTTAATTTGAAACACTCAGTTGGTCAGAAAGGTCATCTCAGGTATTAGTGTGAATTAATAGGGTGATACTGGACATAAATTGCACCTAATTGGAGCTTAAAATGTTACTGAAGTATGCAAAGAGCATGCTAAGTCAGACCCAGTGGATTCCTGACTGACTGGCTCTGCCTGATAGGTCAGGAATGGCAGCATACAGCTGTCACCACGCTCACGGCTGTGATCAGGAGGTCACCCTTGAGCATGTGGACATGAGGAGGGAACTGAAGTAAGCCACTGGTTGCATGGCTGATGGAAAAATTCCTTCCATAGGCATTTTGGGGGTTGTAATTCACAGTTTATAGAAATTGATATGAGCAGCAAGGATTGTGTAAAACAGGATACGCCTGCATGTATGTAGGATATCTCTAAAAAGTAGCAATACCTTACCCTTTTTCTCTTCTTGTAGCATGTTTCCAGATGTATTCAGTTTTAATGCAATAACCCCATATTTTGCCACTGAAAAATACATATTCATGCTCAGTGCACTGAAAACTTTAATAATTCAATGGGATGGGAACTATGATAAATACTTATGGAAGCAAAATTAGATCTTTTAAATATGGATAATGCAACTGATCATTTTGATTGAGAGGAATTTGAGTGTTAAGTCAAGTCACAAGCTAGGGTTCAAAACACTGATAAGAGATGCGACTGTTAAAGTTTACCATCCTTTTACATTTTACAAGCCTTAATTACAGCCGTATACATTTTTTATGGCAAATGAGGACAGCGGAATGGGATACAGAAATTAACTATAGAGTACCTATATGGTAACCAGTAAAACTTCTGCAGACAACTTCCTTGAAAAGGGCAAATTAAAAAAACAGCTGTACTCAAACCCTGCTGTGATCATCAGTTTTCACTTCAGTTAATGAGGATGTTGACATAAATTTTGAGACTAAAGGATCACATCTAACCTTTGTTGTCTTGATGAGATTCTCTTTGGATGAAAGAAGGACGCTTCAATCACTGATGTGATTTTTAAGGTACAAAAAGAGGGTTTATTCAGTATTAAGGGTTAAAAAGTCTTAAATACTAACGCACATCAGTAGAGCTCAGACAAAATCTTATAGTCTGTTCTGGCAGCCAGAGCAGCACAGCCCAGCACTTCTGCTTTTGACTGAAGGATATTGCGGTGTTACCACTGTTGCCTGAACCGCAGATCTCACAGAAAACTTTCCTTGTAGATTGAAGAACATGTTGGCACTTAAGGAGTATTGAGGGATAGGGTTATGATCAGAGCAGAAAGCTTGTAATATTTATACGAAGTATATGCTAAGAGTCTGAAAATCCTGTGATTCTGCTCTAAAAGATGGATTTTTTTTGACAGGAAATAAGGAGATGTTTCAGAATTCACTTGTTAGTGCTCCAAAGTTCCTTCAAAAAATTGGTAGGACAGTCATAAATTTGCTAGAGTTGTCTACTTTGCACTAATCTTCTCTAAAAAGACTCTTTTAGCTAAAGCTTTAAAAAAGTAAGCCTGGGGCAAAGCACTAATATGAAAATCTTTAGCTTGAATAATTGAATTCTGGACAGTGATAATTTTTTTAATGTAGAATAAAAGGATTTTACACTTAAAATCATTATGTGACTCTATATATATGTGACAGTTGGATTAATCTACAATAACAACACAACAACAGAAAAAAAAGAAAACCTCTTATCTTCTGGTTGAGTAAACTGAATACGAGGCCCAGGAGGAAATTTTTGCCTTCTTCTGGTATCAGCTGAACCCAGACCCACCCTGAAGCATCCTGTGACAGAGGCCTCTGTCATTAGCAAGACACAAGAAAAAGGGAAAGAAATTATTTATAGAATTGAGTGATTAGTAAATCTCACTCATTATACTCAAGAAAGAAGCAATTCAGGCAGTTAACGTACTACCAATTACCTTTGTTTTTTCTCCTGGGGACTATTATGATCGCTGAAACTGGCAAACTCAGCATACAGAAATGTTAATTACTGGAAAAATATTATTATGCTGATATAAAATTAAAGGATGGATTTAATTTGTGATTAGACTGCTCTGTGTGAATAATGTGGGTGAAATTAATTTAGCAAGCATTAGCAACAGCTAATATACCTGATGTCAACCTTATTCTTCATCATCAAGAAATAATTCACAAAATACAGTATATCTGACATCTACCAAATATAGGGGTGGCTTCTGGGCATGCTTTTGCAAAAAGGTGATGCTAGAAGGGAAATCGAGGGTGTTAGAGAGGGGGCCTGCAACTCCAGCTCTTCTGGAGAGAGTGGAAATAGGAGGCTGTAGGAGCACAGCAGCTCCTGCCACGTATTCCTGCCTCTCCCCCCAGTCTCTGTAGCTGGCTGTGCCTGCCTCAGCTGAGACAGGAAAGTAAGCAGGGGAAAAACCTACTTCATTCTGTTTTGGGGAGGATCGGGTCTAGGAGGCACATATTGCTGGGCCAGTTGAGGTGGGGAGATCTTCCACAGCATCTAGAAGCACAGGGATTTTAGAGTAGCTGCTATCAAGGAAAAAAGATGTTTAGGGAATTCAAGCTATATTCTCATGTTTATGTAATAGGTGAGATTTGACACTGAATTTCATGCTAATTCTTCATTTTTTAATTTTAATTATATGAACTGTTTTCAGGACACAGGCTTCTGTCTTCAAAAGCTGTCTCTATTTTATATTTTTAAAAAACCCAAACCAAACCCAAACAGAGTAAGAAACATTAATCTTAAGCAAGAAAATTGTCCACCTTGGGTCTTTTTAGTAACTAAATATTTGTGATTACTGAAAATGTTTTAAAGTTAACTCTGTGTGTGTGTGTTTTTGCAATGCTCTGATTCTCTGGTAAGCCAGAGGGGAGAAGAACTCGCAGAAGTTGAAATCTCAGCAGATTTTAAAGACAAACCACTGAACAAGTCATAAGAAAAAAAACACTTCAGTCTTTACTTCTTTAGCATGAATTATGTGTTGAATTTAGCACCTAAATTGGGAGATCCTTCCTTGTTGAGGAACACCACCTACAGAAAACATTGCTCTCCACCAGTTAAAGGCCATTTCTGTGGGTGTATCTTTACTTCGGGTAAAAGTTTAAAGGGAATCATCTCCTACTCAGTCTTCTTTTACAGGCTAAACAGAAAACCCCTGTCTTGTGATAAACTTCTGACTTCATTATCTGATTAATTAGTTTGACAATTTGAATAACTGATTATAAAAATTAACTTAATTAACCAATTGAGTTGCTAATTCAGCATTGGTTGTGAATTTGATTTTATTACCATACTGTTTCATTCATAATTGAAACACAGAACTCATAGCAGACAGCCTGTTTGTATATGTAGAAATGTGACCTGTGGAAAATACAACCTGTGGTTTTATTCTTACAAATGTGTCATGATTTCTGTGATCCGTATTTAAAAAGACACATATATATTTTCAGGAATTAATATATAGTAGGTATTCAATGTATATTATGGCTTGCTAAATGTCACAATCAATTATAACATGCTACAAAATGCCCAGATACACTTTTACATTGTAATGTAGTGTATAGTAGTGTAAAAACCAAAGCCTTTAATATGTGACAAAATCTTTAATATGTGATGAACAGGTTTACAAAAATGGTCTTAGGCCTTACTAGTCTTACTGGTGTGGAAATTATTTTGGATTTATTTTTAATTGAATTGAAGCTCTCTTGTGCAGCTCAGCTCTGTATGGCAAACAGACAAACTGCAGTAATGCAGTAGCTTTGGATCTTTTGCCCTTGTATTTTGGCAGCTGAATCAAATGGACTTTGAAAGAGCCTTATGTGGAGCTGGTATCTTCCCTCTACATAGGAAAATGAGTGATTATGTTGTTGCTAGTGATAGTGACTCTTGCATTTGTTTCTGGGTTCTCCAAAGTGTTTGCTGTAATAATATATATATATATT
>NW_010127666.1:0-2948 GCF_000699245.1 Pterocles gutturalis | reverse complement strand
AGAAAAAGGAAAAGAAGAAAAAGGAAAAGAAGAAAAGTAATAATATTAATAATAATACTAATAATAATAATAAATAATCTCTTCTACCACCAAGTACATGTTTTCACATCTAAACAAAGATGACTGTCAGGAATGTCTTCAGAAGCATCCTGACAAATTGCCCATGTCGAGTCACATCAGTAGCTGGCATTTCTGACTTCAGGTTATTAACTCATACCCAGATCTCATTCCGACCATGTTCTTGAGGCTGTTTGTGCGGGAAGATCGATGGAATAGTTCCCCCATGGAGTCCTGTTCTTGATGTTTTTTATTTGGAGATAATTACTGTGCCTCAGCATGGAGTATTTGACATTTATTCGATAGGATGGGCACGGAAGGAGCTGTGGCGGAACAGCTTGTTTTCCAGCAGCTCTGCGGACCTGTTTCCACAAGGAGACAGGCTATTAGAGGAGATAAACAGAGTAATAGCTGGGAAATAATGAAAGTGCTCTGAAGAATGACTACCAAGAAACAAAAGATGAGAATGAGCAGGAAAGCATCTCCCCAAATACAGGGTGGAGGACAGCGACAGCATCCCAGGAGCAGGCAGGGAAGGAGATACCAGGGGGCCAAATTCTTAGGTGTCAGCTCAGCCATGTCACACACTGTGCCCAGGGTGAGAAAACAGGGACGTTCCTTCCCGCCTCCCCATCTTATACCCCAGCCAAGGACAGTAACAAGCAAATTTAAGCAACCCCTTGCACTGCAGATCTGAGCTGCAGGAATAGGCTGCAGTTCTTTGATGTCTCCATACACCTTTACTTACCTATTAATGAGATTCAACTTCCAAAAAAAAAGGCTGGTTAGTAGATTTGGGGGGAAATAACCTGTAACAGAGTTGGTAAGTGGCAGCAAGAAACAGCAACTCCAAAAAACACCCACTACAGTCGTGAGAGGGGTCATCTACTCGACGGAGCTGGCAAATCGACCTTGTACCAAGGCGTGGGCACCGCATTTCCAGCATCATCTCCTCTCATGCAGTTCCCTGTCCAAGTCAGCAGGTGACAGCTGGACACCGCGCTCGCCTGGCAGCCCTGGAGCTGCTCGCCGCCAGCCTGGGCAACAAAAACCAGCCTAGGTTAAACGAAACTTTTTTCCTGGACTCGTTTCAGTCTGAATCAATCCCCCCCAAATCAGCTCAACACCCCATCACACAAAAACTTCTGCTGGGGAGGAGCAGGATGGAGGCACTGCTGTGTCAGCGCTGCAGCCTTATGCCAGTTAAAATGTTGACAGAATGATGGCATGAAACTTCCCAGCAGCTTCAGCTCGTGCAAATTGTGGCTGAGATGGACCCATCGCCCTTCATACCCCACACCGTGCACCAGCACTTCCAAAACCACCTGCTCTGATGGCTTCAAGAGCTGACGAAGCTGAAGAATAACCAATTTGAAACAAATCTCTGGTTTTTGGGTGAACAGAGTTGTGTGATCCCAGGAGTAACCGTGATCTTGCACGACCCCAACAGGCACAGAGCCCCAAAGGAGAACCGCTGGCCGGGGAGGGCACACGCCGAGGCTGCCCCACGTTTAGCAGAAGCACACCTTGCTCTGGGCAAAGCCTCTGCTTGGAGATCTCACGGAGATATTTGAGCAATGGAGGCTTTGGGCAACCTGGGCTAGTGGGAGGTGTCCCGGCCCATGGCAGGGGGTGGCACTGGGTGGGCTTTAAGGTCCCTTCCAACCCAAACCATCCTGTGATTCTGTGATTCTACGATATCATCATCACAGGAGAAAATCCAACAGCCTGGCCTCATCAAAGAATAAAGGAAGAAGAGCTGTCTGAGTTTCCCAACTAGTAAATTTTTCCAAGATATATTCAGATTAACATTTTGTCTGTACATTTTTCTATTACAGGCGTGCTTTCAAAACCAAATTATATCATGCTATCCCCTTGGAATTCCACCTCCCACTGACTCTGTATGCTCCAAGATAAATTTCATTCCCATGCATGCAGGTCCTGTACAAAAAACCCTGCATTTCAGCTGAAAAAAAGTATGATTTTTAAGATTCCAGGGATACATTTGCATGGTTTATTTGAATTTATTGATGGTTGAATACTTATAATTTTTCTTGAGAGTTTCATACGTACCAAAATTGGACAGTTTAAGATTGATACCCAGATCAAAGCAAATCACTCGGACTTTCGGCAACTCCAGGCAGATACAGATCCTCCCTTGAACACAACAATTTTCTTACCTAGCAAAGGTAAGGGAAGGAAACTGCACACATTTCATACGTGTTAAAATAAACTCGTGTGACGCACACGGCCCCGCGGCATGTTAGAGTGTTTCTCTTGTGCTCACAACAATCGCATGACTCCGCTGGCATCATATTTGTTTTGCTGGTAACAAAATTGTACACATCCTCTTCCTCCTGCACTCCCGTGCACTTTCTCTCACACTCTTGTTCCCTCTTCTTCCTCATTTCACTGGAGCTATTCTCATCCTGCGACATTTAGCTCCTGGTTTGACGTTTGTGGTTGGTTTACGGAAGGAGTTTGGAGGTCTTAATACATTACTCATTTTTTTTTTTTTTTAAGTCTCTTTTCATCTTCTGTTTTTTTCCTTCTTTAAGTTTCCTGCTCTGAGCTTTCTCGATGATCTCCTGACCTGGGTGAACGTGTCCGGTGACTGTAAAATTACACTTTTCACCTTCAGGGCACAGTGTTTATCTCGGCATGGCGGGGTGGCTTGAGGGTAAGAGTGTGTTTATTGAAGTTCTTAGATGAGGATTTTTTTTCTGTTTACAGAAATGCCACAGGATCTCGTTCTGATCTCACTCCTACCTGCTTTATACTCTGAGGCAAGTAGATGGGCATAAGTTGAAACAAGAGGAGTTCAAATGGGACATGATTTCCCTTTCCCCAGGGAAGGGATGGCATCCAGAGGAACCTGGACAGGCTGGAGA
>NW_010127665.1:0-2102 GCF_000699245.1 Pterocles gutturalis | reverse complement strand
TCTATACAATCAAAACACTCCCTAACATGAAGAGCCACCCCCACCTCCTCTTCTTCCTTGCCTATCCCTTCTGAAGAGCTTGTAGCCATCCATTGCAGCATTCCAGCTATGAGACTCGTCCCACCACGTTTCTGTGTTGCACAGTGGCCTCCAGCTCCTCTTGCTTGTAGCTCATACTGTGTGCATTGGTGTAGATGCACTTGATCTGAACTGTCGAATCCACTCCTACCCTCAGTGTGCCACCCCTAGGTCTGTCTGTAAGGGGCCTGGTAATTCCCCCTCCCCGCTTCGAACCTAGTTTAAAGCCCTCTCAATGAGCCCTGCCAGCTATGAGCGAGAATCCTTATCCCCCTGTGAGACAGGTGAACTCTATCTGTCGCTAGCAGGCCTGGTGCCACGTAAGCCTCCCCATGATCAAAAAAACCAAAATTGCACCTCTGGCACCAGCCTCTGAGCCAGGTGTTGATCAGGTGTGTTTTCCTGATCCTCTCAGTATTCATCCCTGCCACTGCGGGGATTGAGGAGAACACTACCTGTGCTCCTGATCCTCTAATCAATTGCCCCAGTGCCCTGAAGTCCCTTTTAATTGCTTCCATACTTCTCTCTGCAACCTCATCACTTCCAACCTGCATAACCAACAGTGTGTAGTGATCAGAGGCCGTATCAGACCAGGAAGCTTCCTGGTGACATCTCTAACCCGGGCCCCAGGGAAGCAGCAGACTTCCCTGTGTAAAGGGTCTAGTCGACATATTGGGCCATCCATTCCCCTCAGGAGGGAATCACCTATGACAATTACCCTCCTTTTTTTCTTAACTGAGGCAGTCGCAATGCATGGGGCTGACTGTCTCAGCTTAGGCGACCCCCTGGATGGACCTCCATCTTCCTCCTTATTTTCCTGGCCCTCTAGATCCAGTGCCCCATATCTACTGCGTAAAGGCAATTGGGAGGGTGAGGAAGGTTGGGAGGGGATTCGCCTGCCCCCCTGGGCTGGGACCTGTTTCCATTCTCCCCCTTCTCTTAGGTCCCTTCCTTCACCCTGCTGGCAAGAGGGGAGGGGATCCTCTCCTTCTTGTGGAGCCTCTGTTTCGTTTGATAGATTTATACAGATAGACCTAGGTAGCAAGATTCAAGGAGACGGGCTCCATGTCTAAATAAATATGGCAGTTTGAAACACATGAAGGGAAAAAGGAAGCAGGAAACAGACAGTAAATTACATTTAACTCTTCACAGAAATATCATAGTATCTATGAACATACCAAGTTCTTCATTTCGTGCTTTTTCAGCTGCTTCTTGAATTTTCCTATCCTTGACCTGGCTATCCAATGCATCTTTATCAACCTATTAAAATGAAAAAATAGCAGCTCTTTAAAAAATACCATGCTTGAACGATTAAAAACAGGTATTGTCAAGCTACACTGACTCACCGTTGTACAAGACAGATATAAAACCACTACCAACAGAGTATATATGCATCACTATTTAATGTAGGTAACATAAAAAGAGAATCCAGAAACAGGAATATTATTTTTTGTTTGCTTCATTTTAATAATGATAGGTATATTCTTGCACCAAATTAGAACAAAGCACCACATTTACATAATACATAAACATTTTAAGCTGCATTACACAGAATATGTTTTTTCCATTTTAGCTGGCTTTTTTTACTTTTTTGGGTAAGTATTTTGACAGTCAAGACGACAGGAACTTGTAATAGTTCAGATTTGAAAAAAAATATAGTTGGTTCACTAAAAGTACATTGAAGAAATAACGAGGAATAGAAAGAAATTTTCCAGCCTTATCTGATAGATTGGGATTCATGTAGTTGCCAAAATGCAGTAAAAACAGGGCTTGATCTTTCTGTCCTGTTAAAGAAAAATTAAATCTTGCCCTTGAACCCTACAGAAGTGAGATACAAGTCCCCCTCAGACTCCCTCACACACACCCCCAGCGACAGATGTCAAAAGAGACTAGAGACTATCAACTCGCTTTCACCAGCACCTTTTTAAAAGTGCCTCAGCCCTCCAAAACACGCCTGAGGCACTTTTCTCCCCGTTTCCCCCTCCCCTACCCGGAACCAGGGGGGCTGCCAGGCGCTGAGGAGG
>NW_010127664.1:0-5400 GCF_000699245.1 Pterocles gutturalis | reverse complement strand
ACTACAAGTACTTATTATGCAGGAATAAGTGAAGCTGAGCTCAGACAAAGCCTATTTCATACATCTCTCTCTTTGTAGAGGAGTTCATAAGTAGAAAAATAAGTACTTATTTTCAGGACATAAAGGTCTGATAGCAGCATGAGCCACTTAAAGCGGTGCAGTCAGTTTCTGTGACCCTTGACTTTCAAAGACTTTTAAACTTCATCACATTATTTGTATTTTTGTTTTTTTACTCAAGAAATTTTGCAAAGCACAAGTAGAAAATGCTGGGCTGCTTTGGGGTAAAGTCCTCAGATCCCTGGTGGTGCTGAATGACCAGACAGACCAGCACAAACCTCTCAAGGGAGTTAAAGCTGACCAGTTTTGAATCATTTCTCCACCAGGTTTTGACAGATTCGGTTATGACTCAGAGTTTGAAACTCATCAATTGCACTAAGGTTCCTCTGTACTTCAGGCTCCTTCTGTCTACGCCCTTCAGCCTGTCCAGCACAGATCCCAAAAAGAGCACCAAAACATCCCACAGCAAGAAGGAGGGAAAAGAACAGCAACCACAACTTGTACTTTATCCACAGCAAAACATGCTGGTAGGCTCAAAAATAATAATCCTGTGCCAGAATAGATAGTTTAGTAATTGGTGTATTGGCATGGCCCAGATGAACCACAGGAAAAACACAACCACTGCAGAAATCGCCCAATTTCAGGGCAAACAGTGGTATATTAGTAAATGCTAATTATTGCAATTTTCCCGGCTATATTGTGGGTACAAAATATTTTTCTACAGTGGCCCCAATGTGCTTTTCTCATCAACTCTCACCTGTTGCAAACTCCTGCAGAAAACCGTGTGGTTTTTAGAGCGCGCCTATATCAATAGGCATATATATGCTAGATAAATTAAAAGATTTCCAAACACTGTAGTCCCTCATTTTCTTAAATTAGACGCAGGCAGTGCAAACACAGAAAAATTTGGTTTGTTCTGAGTATACACAATGACACTAAGGGAAACAACGTCCTGGAGTCAAGAATTAATTATGGTGAAAAGAAGGAGTAACAGTTGGGTTTTTGAAGTGTGCTTCTCATTTTTTCAGTGTTCATTTTGACATAGGGACATGTGTCTTAATTCTGCGTGTGCAGGACGAAAGAAGACACAGATGTTTAAGACAGGTTTGGGAATATGGTATTTGTAACCTCGGGAATTTAGAACCTTTGTCTTGCTAGAGACTCTTTCTCCCCTGTGGTTCAGGGATTAGCTGTTCACTTTTACCCTCCATCTCTGTGTACTGGATTTGTAGGAAATAGCTATGTTTTTTCTTTAATTATAATGTTTTGCTCCAATGGAAATTTGGTTGCTGGCATGACACCTCTGGGTTCCAGTGGGAAAATGTGTGTCTGGGCCTTTGAGCAGTGTTTACTTTGGATTTCCTGCACACCGTGTCTTCTTATGTGATGGTCATCTGAATTCCTTTTCCCACAGGTGAAAGTGTCATTCCACACAACTCTGGAGTTACTTAGGTATCAACATTTGCCAGACACGCAGCTGCTTCCTGGATTCCAAGTGCTCCAGTTTGAGAACGGAGAGAGAAAGCTGAAGTTTAATCAAAATCTCGTCATTGAACATAGTAACCACACTAACCAGGTAAGATCAGAACAAGATCTCTAGGCCCTGAGAAAGGGCTGTTTGATCAGCATCTCTGGCTCAGGATGAACGTGCCTTAGGATTTACTCGGCTTTGGAATACAGCCACCTCCAGAGTAAATTGTGTCATCCAGTAAGAGCAAATGACCATGGATAGAGGGGAGATTTAGATTAGATATTAGGAAGAAATATTTTCCTGTGCGGGTGGTGAGACACTGGCCCAGGTTGCCCAGAGAAGCTGTGGATGCCCCATCCCCGGAGGGGTTCAAGGCCAGGCTGGATGAGGCTTTGAGCAACCTGAGCTAGTGGGAGGTGTCCCTGCCCATGGCAGGGGGGTTGGAACTCGATGATCTTTAAGGTCCCTTCCAACCCAAACCAGTCTGTGATTCTGTGATTTGCAAAAGGAGACAGCTCTGTTGAGACTGCAGGTGACTCTCAGATGGACAGAGTGGGTTTGGGTCAGCACCCTGGTGCTCCTACCCCAGCTCTTTGCCCAGCGTGATGGCCTCCGTGATACGGCTCAATCAAAGGGAGTCACAGTGTGACACTCACTGTCCCTCTGAGCCATGGGGTCAGGACTGTCTCAGCAAACATGCCAGCCACTGAGTCACCAAACATTGCCTCCTGCAGAACCCAAGTGCTGCTTCAAAGTCTCCTGAGTCTGTCTAACTTGTGTGGTGTGGTCACAGCCCACACACATTTAAAGACTGATCTCTTCCAGATGGAAAGATATAAACCCCCCAAGTCTTCAGCAGTTCCAGTACACTGCAGGCATTTTTTGTGTCTTTCATACCAGGTATTTCGGAGGCCTGATCAGTAAGATCCAAGCACCATATCTAAGATACAGGCAATTTAATAATAATATTGAGCAATCAGCACAAATTGAATGACTCACAGTGGGCCATATACACTCCTAAGGGATGGTGAGATGCTGTAATGTCTGCATCTCCTCAGAAAACCTGAATAACAAATCAGAATGTTCACTCCGTGTTACTTCATTAAGACCACAGTGTCTGGTTTGGAAACTTATCCCAAAACAGTAAAACAAGCAACAACTTAATTCACTAAAAGCTGTAGGATGGGGAATTGACTCTATTACAAAAGGACACAGAACAACTACTCTTGATTCAGTACAAGAGGTTAAGAAAGATTCAGCTGTAGCAAATATTGTTAAAGCACTACAAAAATAAGCTGGGTTTTTTCTCCTTTCCCTTTTCTCTGTTTTGCAGCTAATCCCAGTGACTGCATACCTCAGTGTCCCAGCTCTGGAGCTCTCTTGCGACACGGTTGATTTCAAGACCTGCCTTGTTGCACAGACCAAGACTGAACATGTCTTCCTGTGTAACAGGCGCGGCTGTAGAAGTTACTGGACTGCTTTGCTGGGTATTCTGGTTTTGCATTGGATTTCCTTGTTACATAGTTTAGCTGTTGTGTTTTTATTTAGTAAGACTGCATGCACTCAATATGTAGCTAATATATCATGATGTTTGCTGCAAACATATCAGGTCTGCTTCTGTTCTCACTTATGTGGGCTTTTTATTTTTTTTTTCTTATTTCTTTTTTTTTTTTATATCAGTGTATCTCTGCTGATTTCAGCAGTTACTCCAGATTCAACCAAAAGATCGAATCACAGCCCTCACAGGTAGTGGACACGCTTTGCTCATTTATAATACAATCCCAAGAGGCAAGAAGAAGCAGCAGCTCTTCATGTGTTTGGTTTGAGCTTGTGCCTAATGATGTTAACAACAGATGGCCTTCAAAGGACAGAAGATCTGGGCCTTATTATTTTGAAATTGAGGCCATTGATCACTCCCCTTGATTAGAGGCTGAAAACAGAAACTGGACACATGCACAGAGCCTCTGACAGTGCAGGACGTGATTTATTAGTTGGTAAGCACGGAGGCGCATTGTTTTGAGTGCTACATGCTGTACAAACTTACACAAAGGGTCTCGTATTGCTTTGTTTGATATTTGCCCCTTTCACTGCAGATGAACAGGAGAGGCACAGCAACCTGGAAGTATTTTCCATCTCTCCTGCTAATGGCGTTTTGGAGGCATGTGAAGGGGATGCACCTACCAAAGAGATTTTGCAGATCAGCTTTACTGCAAGGTACAGGACTGAAATCTTCTTGTTATTCCCTGTCAAGCCCAGACTTACAGTCTGAGTAGTTGCTGAAAGCAAAGAGGAATTCTGCTAGTTCTTTATCGTTTATGTGGCTTCTCTCTAAAAGTGACTTTTTGAAGACCTTTAGTTCCCTACGTACATTCAGAGTACTTCCTGATGGAGCAAATAATCGAGCAAAATGTTGTTCTAGTGCATTGATACAATTTGTTTTACTCTTGTTTAGCCTGGTGCAATTAGTGTTACAATCATGTTGATGTTTGAGAAAGAAAAAAATCAGTGTATTTTTGTTGCCTCTAGTTCAAAGGTTTTCTACACAACAAAGATAATGACAGCAGAGAAGAGAGCAGATGAAAGTTATATTCTTTGTCCTATAAACATCTAATATTGTCCTAATTATGTTTATATCATAACCTTTGTCAAAGCTAGGAATTAGGGTTGTGACCCAGAGCCTTTAATTTCTTTGCTCTCATTAGGGAGATGCAACTCCTCAAAGACAATTTAGCTTCCATGACAAATTATTTTCTTGGAAGTTATCACAAGGCGGCAGAAAGTTTAAGTAAGACAAGTCCATCCTAGTGATTTCAGTGAACTCTGAACGCTGCCAGCAGGGAAGTTTCAAGCAGCAAACAATAGGTGACATGAGTTAGTGTCAAAAGCTTGATTTCCCTGGAGCATGCAGTGAGGTCTCCATCACTGGAGCTACTGAAATCTCTACGGGATGAAGCCTTGAGCAGCTGCTCCGCACTGTCCCTGCTCCAAGCTGTCCCTGCTCTGAGCAGCACGGTGGACCAGAGACCTCCCCAGGCTCCTGACGGCTTACATTTTTCTGGAGTGCTTCTGAATCTGCCTGAAGCGCTGCTTTTTGTCTGACAAGAGACGCTCAACAGCATGCCTGAAAGTGCCTGAAAATACCAGAAAGCAAAGATGTTGCTGTGGGGCAGACAGCTTGTCTGTTCAGCTCCAGACGAAGAATTCCCAGCACAGCAGAGCTCGGGACCACCATGACATTAGTAAATAATTCTATGCAAGGTGTGAGGTGATTTTAATAATTCACCTCCCTAAATCAGTGCTCTTCCTGCAGGGGAATTTTGTACGAGAAGGAAAAAAACTAAAATTTGCCTGGCAGAACAGGCTCTTGCCTCGGGCCTTTACAACTGCTGTCTCTCAGAGCAGTCCTTCAGATGAGCATCCCAGGAGTGTTGGGTAGCATTAGCCTCAGGCAAGTTCTGCTGTAAGACTTACACTTAGCACAAAACTACAGTTGCTGTAAGCTTTCTGATGTTCATTTACAACCTGGACACCATTGACTGTCCCTTGTCTTGGGAGAGTTGATAGAAACTTTTCCCTTTCAAACTTTGTCACAGGGATGAGTTTTCACATCAAGGCAGTTGCGGGCATTTGCTCCCAAACACCAGCCCCCAGCAGCGCTTCATTTGATTTATTTAACCAAAATAGAATTTCACAAGTAGGAAGATATTCCTTTTTTCAAACATGAAGTTAATAATCTGATGTCTTTACTTCAGGTGACGACTGGACCATTATTTTCAAACATCCTGTAAGTAGCTGTGGGACGTGACACTCTGGAGTGTGATTTGCTACCCGCAGCCTCCACGCTAACATTAGAGACTGGTGCTTGTGTTATC
>NW_010127663.1:0-2351 GCF_000699245.1 Pterocles gutturalis | reverse complement strand
CTGCCTGCCAGCGGTGGCTCTGCTTTGTGCGAGCACCGGCTTTTAGCTATAGACCCGCTGTGAAAACAACGTGTGCTGAAACATTCCTGGGGGTGCGCAGGCCTCTTGCGCCCTGTAAGCGCGGTGCTGTGTCTCACGGTAGGTGTGTGAGCACGTCCTCGGTCTCTGCAGCTCTCCGCACGTGATGAGAGCAGCCAGAATCGAGGTACGTGTGTGCTGCCAAGCGTGCAGGGCAGGGGAAGCCCTGCTCAGGATTCTTGTGACCTCCAAGTCCCTTTCACAGTCTGGTACAGTAAACAATAGACTTCTCTTTGGAGAAGCCTGTGAAACTTTGAAGAATGGTTTTTCTTTATCTGCTTCTCCTGTCTTGGAATAGAGCTGGTTCTTAGACGACCATGAAGAGTTAATAGTGAGATAATGCATGATTCGGCCAAGCCAGTGGGCCTTTGGTTGCCCTGAAATAGTACTTGGCAAGCACCAGGGAGGAAGGGCAGAAGAAATACTTTGAGCATATTTGTGCTATTGGCTTTCAGTTCTGAGGCATTTCTGTGTGGTGTGTCACTTGGGATTTTTTTTGTTGCTCTCCATGTGCTGCTGTGTAGATGACATCCTTGTCCTGCTCTTTGTTAGATGTTGCTGGAACTAGGCTGAGTGGAATAAGGCATGTGATAATGGTGAGGATGTAATTTTATACAGTCAAAGAGCCAGGATCTCATGGTGGAGTAAGAAGGATCTTTCAGTTACACAGATCCTTGAATCAGAGGACACAAATGCCAAGCTATTTATTCTGTTGACAGTTGGCATGAATTGTGATCGTGCCCATGACAGACCTCACTACTGCTGTCATCCGAGAGATTCTCTTGTCAGTGGTACAGTGCTAACATAATTCTCCTTGGTGAAACCGGTCCGTGTGAGATATCTTACTTGTAACTCATCGGCTTTTATCTCTGTGTAAGCTGGCTTCCCAGCCTCCAAATCTGATCCTGACAAAAATTAGTCCTCAGCCATGTGCTGGTTGCTACACAGCCCGTTGTGTTAAGCTGCACTGACAGGACCAATGTCCTTAGATTGAGATTCATGTTAATAATTATATGATGTCATACAGGTTATTTGACAACTGCATCCTTGAGAATTGAGGGATTTTTATTGGTTTGGCTAGAAATCTTTTTTGGAGGGGGTAGGGGAGGAAAGAGAGTGTATTTTATTCAGTTGGGTTTTTTTTGTTTTTGTTTTTTTTTTTCCCTGAAACCTCATCTGTCACTGAATAGAAAGTACTATGGTCTTAAGGAAAAAGTAAAGCTAATGGAAAAAGTAATTTCATGTAGAGACAGAGAGGGAAACTGAACAGCCTTGATGTAGGCCTGCTGGCTTTTGATACATTTAAATAGTTCAATTTCAGCATATTTGGAAAGAAATCTGTTCCTTTTTAGGATGATGAGTAGTCCCAGAATAACAAGAATAATTACTACTAGTTTTAGATTGGAAAAAGTTTTCCTTACTCTATATACGTGTGGCTCTAGGAAGCTTTGATCTATAGCTCCAGTCAAACGCGTAAACTCGTAGTGTTTGCTTAAACTCTGTAGAAGGGTGCTTACTGTTTTAGAGGACAAGTTGTCTGAAGGCAGCATAAGAATGGAGATATGTCAGTTTAAAAATTAATGCAAAATCAGTGAGTTGTCTCTGAAGCCGTAAGAGTTCAGATGCAAGAGAAAGGAAAGTTAATCGTGAGTAAGTATAGCTAGACACTTGAGTGAAGTGCCTAAGCCTGGCATATTGCAAATATTTGGATTTCAGTATGCTATTTAAGCTTTTATATAAGCTTTTCTATAAAATGGAAGACTAGGATAAAAAGAAGATGATATATTCCCCCTCCCCCAGGCCTTCCCAGCCTTTTCCAGTCAGATCTTGTAAAATAACCTGGTGACTGACCTACTTTTACAAATGCCCCTTAAGTGATTTGGCTGTAGGCAGGCGATGGGTTACTAGTGGAGCCAGGAATAGCACCAGCAAATCCTGACTCACTGTTTGCTACTGTAATCATACTAGATATATTTTCTCCCAGAGTCTAATACCATTTGATCAAGGGTTTGACTCCTATTTTAGTAGTGGCACAACAGACAAAAACTTTGTTGTTCTTCTGCATGTGGAATAGTGCAGAAACAATTGCTTAGCTCTGGAGAGAATGAAAGGTGTTTTTGAACTTTTGCTTTAGCAGGGACCTGTCCCTAGAACTACTGCTGCCATCCAGGCAGTGACGTTGAAACATTCCTGTATCTAGTACTCTTTATTTGGTATAGGACCTTTTGGAGAAAACGTGAGGGATGCTAGTTGTGGTGGGTTAGCCCTTGGCT
>NW_010127662.1:0-10941 GCF_000699245.1 Pterocles gutturalis | reverse complement strand
AAGAACTCGTTACGTACCTCAGCCTTCTCAATACCCTGGGTAGCCAGGTCTCCCGCTTTCTTCTGGAGGGGGCCCACATTTTCCCTAGTCCTCATTTTATCACTGACATACCTACAGAAGTTCTCCCTGTTACCCTTAACGTCCTTGGCCAGATTTAATTCTATCAGGGCTTTAGCTTTCCTAACCTGATCTCAGGCTTCTCGGACAGCTTCGCTTTATTCCCCCCAGGCTACTCATCCTTGCTTCCACCCTCTGTACGCTTCCTTTTTTTGTTTGAATTTGCCTAGGAGTTCCTTGTTCATCCATGCGGGACAGAGATAGAGGCTTTAATTCAATTTATAAAGAACAATGACATCAACTGCCAGAAAATACTAGAGATAATTAAAGTACTACTAAATCAACAAAATTCACTGATGGATACTGCTTTACTCACTGACATCTCAGAAATGCTAAAGTTTAATATTTAATATCCCCAGAGTGTAACTCAAAAAGCCTTCTTTTTAAGTTACCAATAATTTAAATTTTAAGTATTAGAAATCTCAAAATACAGCAGTGATTAATGTCATGACACAAAGACACTCTAAAGATAAGAAGAGGGGAAGAATACAGAAGCTCTTCTAGAAAGAAAAAAATACCTCAAACCAACACAATTAGCATAGTAAAGTGTTTAAAATTTCCTTCCTTTTCCAGAGGCTAATGTTTAGTACCTGGTTTTGAAATGAGCAGCCATTGTTTTACAGCAGCTATCTACAGACTTAAAATGAAAATAAAAAATGAGAGACACAATGAAAATAAAACTGAATTCCCACTTCCAAAATCCAGTTAACACAAGTGTTACTATGGTTGTACCCCATTACTGACAGATTCTTTATTTAAATAGTTATTCATCTATGCAAAAACCTAGAGATATTTAACATAAAGAAAGAAGATACTCCCAAGTCTTGGGAAGGCTAAAAAATACCCTCAGAAAGGTAAGAAATGGATCTCCCTAGACCAAGCACCTCACAGTGTGGGACATGTATTTGACATACACGCAATCATAAGTATAACCAAAAATACTGACACAGCTAGACCATAAAGCAAGTATCAGAGCGTACATCAAAATTCCTTCTGACTGGCCCATCAAAACGGAATCAGTTAAATCGGTCAGGAAATAACCAAAAACAATGAAGTTCAAAGAAATGGAGTTGAATTTTAACAGCAGCCATGGCCACGCAAGCACCCAAATGAGACATGCAATACAACTGCAGGGCAGCATGGATGCTCTGCCACGCAACTGGTGCACTGATGTAACGGTTCTCAGGCTCCTTCGTTAATCTGGCCCTCCAGATATGCTGATTCTGCATGCCACCATGGTGGGACAGATAGTCAAGCACTCTGATATTTTTCCTGGAAGTAGTCTCTGTGTACATTATTGAGAGCAAAATTGTTTGGAATAAAATATATAGGGCCCCTCTATACTGTCCACATTCCCGACAGGTGATGCCAACACAGCACCCCTGGATACTTCAATAGGAAGTACGTCAGCATACTGTGAAGAGGAGAAATTAGTATCAGATGAACAATGGAAACTAATGTCAATGACTGTCAAGAACAGGTTCATATCAACATGTACCAAGACAGTACCAACAGCCTCTCTGTAGGCTGCTAGGAGAGAACCAAACTTGGGATCCTAAGGAAGGAAGACTTTACCATTCCACTCTATTCCATCACAAACATGAAAAACAGAAACATCAACCCAACACATATCCACAGGAAAGGACATGCACTCACTGAAGCAGCTCCTTGCTGTGCGAGTGTGCTGCAAACCCTGCCACGTGGTTTATAATAGGAGAGAAATTGGTTGGCCCGTAGAGTCGGATCTGAGGAAGGATTTGGCGGTAGGCATCCACTATTCCTTAGATCCCTGCAACGCAAGGAAGGCAAGCTGTCACAAAAGCCTCACAACTTTTCCAGTAATTATTTTATAAGCATTACTAAATAGTACGGCAAAAGGATAATAACTCTCACGCAGCAATGAACTCCTAAAGGACAAATAAGCAGCAGGATAACAGCAGATATACAAAGCACAGGGCTGAAACCAGTGGACATCTGCAGAAATAGAATTTGCAGATTTCTCCCCTATTCTACATTTTCACATTACTCTTTGTGCCTCTAACATCACAAAGCTCATTGAAGTTGCAGGAAAAATAATCCAGTGAAAGCATGTTGATGACTCTGTTTACCTTGTTCTTTCTAGCTTGTCATCCAATTTATCTTGTTTAATTGCTTATAGTCTAATTAGACAACAAGGTCAGAAGCTCTCTGGAACACTAACTTTTTATTTTCCTTGCGTGAAAGTTAGCCAAGGATCCCTGATTCAGGATTCAAACATTTCTGTAACAGAAATCGCAATCTCTAAGGTTTTTCCTACACAAGAAGCTTTTCTCAGGTTAACTACAAAAAATTTTGTAAAAAGTCTGATTTTAAATGGTGTGTATTCTTCTGTGCATCCATCTAAATTGGCCTGTTCCTGGCTTGTATCAATGTAGCTTCATTTGCCACTGCTGCTCGCATTGTCCACCATGCAGATTTTAGTGCAGAAACACTCAAAACTACCACACAGGGACCCTCAAAGGACAAAGACGCAGATCCCAATGAGGCAGACAACACTGACCTGACTGAGGAAATGCCTGGATTTTAACACTGAACCTCAGATTCATTTTTTTGTTGGCCTTAGACCAGAGAGAAAAAAATGAACAGAGTTAAAAATGCTTGTTCAAGACCAATTCAGTGTCACTGCATGCTAAGAGAGTTCTTAGTCCTGAAAGGTCACAATCCAGCTTAGAGAGCAGCGCTTAAAAACAGCTGAAGCAACCCCCACTAAAGAAGATGTCTGTAAAGTAAATAAGCTTTTAAGACAACTGTTTAAAATATAATATTCAAACATATAAACATTGCTGATTAAGTAACGATGGTCTCTAACTGCCTTAGCAGATGGTCACTCTGGAAGCTTGGCTACACAGGCACACTGCTGATCTGAATCCACCGCTACCTATAACACACCAGAAGGAACCAAGCTGCAGCAACAAAAACCTCAGCAGACTAATAATCACATGAAATCTATATTCCTTCACTGGATCTTACACAGACTGCATGGAAGTTTGCATCAATACACATCGACTCTTGTCAGCATCCGCGTGAGAGTAGATCTAGTTTGCTGCATGTCTTGGAGCTGCATCTGTTTTTCACCAATTATGAAAGAAATACAACACTTCAAACATCTATCTCTCTCAGTGAAATACTAATAAAGAGATGTCCTCACCTTGACAATAAGGGTTGCTGGGGTTGAAGTTCAAAGCAAATTCATGGGATACCTGGGAAAGAGGACATTACACACAATTAGGGAACGCAGACATGGACAAAGCAACTGCCCAGTGTTGGGAAGGCCCTACCTGCCAGCTAGGAGGAACCTGGGCTCCAAACCCAAATGCAGAAAACAGCTTGTCCCTGGAGAGAAAGGGCAACAACAAGAAATGAGAAAGAGCTTTACAATCACTCTTCTGTTTTATTCCCAGAAAGCAGCTGGAGACCGAGGTTCAACTCCTGCCATAAGGAATGGGTACACCATCTAGCTCCTCAAGGACAGTTAACCTAAGGGTTTCAGGCTTGGGAGTGACAGTTTCAGAATTTCTTTCAGTGCAACACCCCACAGGGCTCTCAGGAGATATCGAAATCATAGCAAGAGAAAAGCCAACCTAGCCACAGTCTGGCTAAAGGACGGACAGACCAACATGGTCCCACTGAATTGAACATGACATTCATGCTTGAAATGCACCATCAGCAGCAAGGGATAAGTGACCAGCTAAAGCAGCATTACAGAGTAACCCAGGGCCATAAAGGGGCAGACCTGGAGGGACAAGTCAAGCAAATATGCCAAACTACAAAGGGCTGCCACTGCCCACCCTGGTAGTGACAGGAGCAGGAGGAAGCAGCGGCAGCTCCTGAAGGGATCTCCCAAGGAAAGGTACCACCTTAGTCATTCAAAAGCTACAGCTCTGGAACAAACTATCAGCCTTGATCCCTGACACCCACTGTGACACATTTTTGATGTGGTGGCTGGATCAGTTAAGATCATTACATACGTGTCATAATCCTGGACTACACTTCCCACACTCCAGATGGCAATCAGGTACTCATTTATCCCATCTGGGCTGACGTAGTGAAGAGAATCTGGTGACTTGGGATCTCCATTGGAGCCAGTGAAGTCTACACCCACCTAATCAGTCAAGATGATGACAGCAAGTCACCGACGCATCACCACAAGCAACTGAGAACTAACCATACCCAGAAACAGAGGGTTAGACCAGGCCCCCACGGCTCCCTTCCTCCCAAGCACACAGGCAGCCCTGTACAGGAACAGACAAACAAGGCTGCGTGCCTCTTCTCACTGGGGTCCACGCATGTCTAAGAAGTAGCAATCCTTACCACTGTTAGACGGAATGAATTACTCAAAAGAAGTTTAAGAAACCCTAGTTCCATTAAAGTTGCTACTTGATCACAAAAAGTAAAAACATAGTATAATTTGGTTCTTGTCTTCATCACTGCAAAATCACACTGCAAACAGAAGTACTGATCGCAACTTAATCTCTTGTCCTGTCATCCACCGAGATGTGCAGTGGGGAAACAACTCACTGTGAAGTTAATCTGGCAGCCTCCCATGACATAGTCCAGAAATGAATATTCTGTCTCAATCTAGAGGAACAGACAGACAGTGTTACACCTCCTCCCACAAGAACAGATTTCATTAGGATCAGAAAACAAAAAAAGACAAAAAACAACAAAAATCTTCCTACCTTGCATGATTTTATCCTAATAATGCCAGAGTTTTTGTAGCTCTTTTTCTTTTGTTTTTTCTCAGGATGAATGCATTCAAATTCCACCTACAGAAAGCAAGCATGCAAGAAGCAAGTTCCAAAATATCTGCATTTACAGCAGTGCAAACTATTGAAACAGAACAGTGTCAGACATCACACAATTTCAGAGTTACCCAAATACCTGGTAGAATTCTGAAACTTAATTTTTAAAAGTTTTGCAACTACTTTGGCTGTTATCTGATGAATTCAATGGCATGTTTTTGCTACCGGTGCTGGGCAGAACACAAGGAAAGACCTCAGCAAAGTCTCACTCCTCAACAACATAACTGTTATTCTGTATGCAATCATGGAACTGTGACATTGTATCAGAGGGAAAAAAAGACAATCACAAACGTGAGCATTTCTCTTAACATCACCACATTCTTTTTCAGTTAAGGGAAGGGAATACGCTCAAACAGAAGACAAGGAGGCAAAACCTCGGGGTGGGGGCGGCCAGGGAAGCCTAGGTTGCAGGTTCCCGGTGGCAGTGTTTCACTATTTCGTTTCACTGCCATTAGTTCTGATTTCACATAGGCTAGGGAAAAAGGTAAGAATCTTCCATCAGCCTTAGGATTACAACCACAAAATCAAGTTGGCTGGCAACTGGACGCAGTCCTAGGCTACATCCTGTGTGCGGAGTCATCCATCTGAATTCATATGAAACACCTCCAACAAGAACGAGAGTTCAGCTTTTCACTGCAGACAACAGAGAGAAAGTGGCATGACCCACAAACAGTTCAACTTATTCTAAACTGGATGCTCAAGACAAAGTAAGAAGAGTGCCCATTGGAAGCACTGCTCCTCTGTGTTAGCTAGAAAGGCAACCAGAGTGCTCATGAGGGTGACCAGCTCAAGCACAAATGTTATCCGAGGCAAGCCCTACCTCTGGACTCGTCTGTTAAAGTATGAACAAGCCCTTTTACTTCCACTTGACTCAGCAGAGGCAAAAGCAAGCTGAACTGCTGCGAAAAGTGGCTGGCAGCCAGGAAACAATGGGCTCAAAGATGTCTTTAGGAATAGGAATGCTAACAGCACCCAAGGAAAGCAGAGCAATATAATTCCCACACTGGGTTTTATTCTTCCCAGATGTTGGCTTAGTAATACAAAGATATAAACAGAAAAAATCACTTTTGGAGGCAACAACTAGAAATATACCTCTGAAGTCAGAGGGGTTTGTGAAAGACTGAATAATGGACTAAGTTAGTGTGGGGTTAAGAAAGCTCACCGGAGAGCCATCACTCGCTTTCTGCATCTGAGTCAGGCTAGTTTCAAAAGTGCCGATCAAGTCATGGGAGCCATCGCTGTCATGATCTGCACACTGTACCTGAAAGGGAAGAGAGAACAAGCAAAGACAAGCATACAGCATCAGGGAGAATGGCAGCTGCTCACTGTTTCCAACAGCATTGCAGCGATGCTAGTGAACTCCCCTGTCCAATATGAACTGGTGGTGCATCCGTATCACTAACTGAAACCCAACAGTAAGAGAAACACCCAGGGTTAATCTCAGAAAAAAGAAGATGTTCAATTGCTCACCCATTTAAGTATGCATAGTGAAAGTCTTAATTAAAAGCTTTTCCTAGTTTAAACACAAGAGATTAAAAAAAAAACCAAACAACAAAAAAAACCCCCAAAACACATCACAAAACCCCCCAATATTCCCCAGCCCAGATGTATAAACGTGGGATCATTCAGGACAAGATTATGCAACAGGAGTAATGGAAAGAATCATACAGAGTCACAGAATGGTTTGGGTGGGAAGGGACCTTAAAGCCCATCCAGTGCCACCCCCTGCCATGGGCAGGGACACCTCCCACTAGCCCAGGTTGCCCAAAGCCTCATCCAGCCTGGCCTTGAACCCCTCCAGGGATGGGGCATCCACAGCTTCTCTGGGCAACCTGGGCCACTGCCTCACCCCCCGCACAGGAAAAAACTTATTCCAAATATCAAATCTCAATCTATCCTCTTTCAGCTTAAAAGCAGCCATTAAAAGTTTGTTATCTATCTTCTGAATATATTATTTTCTTCCGCCAGCGATAGCATCGATTTACAAAGAAATAGCAATTTCCACAGAGCACTCTCTTTTTCTGCATCTTATACCAACCAAATTATAAGTACGTAATTAATAACCAGCCACATTTAAGTCAGCATGAAAGCCTGAGAACTAGATAATGCAAAAGAGCAATGCATTTAAAAATGAAAATATGCTAATAATTCTGGCTCAGAGCAAACACAGTAAGAGGTATATAGTCAGTGGTTCCCCACAAAATCAGTGATGAGGAGCATTTATAACATGCACAATGGACACAACTGCAGAACACAAATAATTCCAGAAGTAGTCAATCAAGAAACAGTTAGCAAATAGCTGCTTCCTCCCTACTGAAGCTCACAGGCTGAACAGATTCAAAAGCTCTCTCTGAGATCTGCCTTTAGTAGTCAAGACACTGACGTTACTCCAGTATAGACCACAGTGACAGCTTTCTCCTCAGGACCAAGGGACAAGATGAACCTGCAGGTAACACCTTGATAAGAACATCAAATTCAACAGCTAGGTATCTGAGTGTCAGACAGGGTTCTTTTAGGACTACTTTGATGCACTAGGGATCTTTCCCTGGTATGAGCTGGAAACCTGTACAAAAAGTTGGGTGAATTATGGCCTAATCTAGCCACCTAAATGGGAAGCACCGTGTCATCCTTCAACCTCTTAATGGGGAAACAAGACCACCTTAGAGATTGTGCCCCCCTTCTCCCCCTTTATCCTTCCCAACACACCACCTTCCCACTCCTCTCTTCTGCACGCTCCACCATGAAGCAGCTCCCACCATCCTGTCTGAACTCCACTTCGCCTCTCTCAACAATTCTGACGTTTCAACATCACCCAAAATCAAAGAGGCCAACAAGGGAGACCCCTGTGCAGAAGCCGGGGTGCAGGCTCCCGGAGCAGGGTCTCCTTTGTGCCAATACCCCTGGAGAGCTGCAGAGAATTCCGCAGCTGCCACCTCCACACACCTCCTCTTCCCCTCCTGCTTGCTCCCACTCCCCCTCAGCCACGCCAGTAAAATTGTACCTAGGACCAGTTTTGTTGTTAGTTCACAGCATGATATGGCTTAAAACAAACCTCTTTTTGTAAGGGTTTTCTAAACCTGGCCAAGATTCACTCTATGCACCCTAAAGAGTGGTGCTGCTGCAAACAACTCCTGCTAGCAATGCTGCAGGACACTGTACATAGTTATTTACTAACACATTATTTCTTCACAAGTGAACTATCCAATATTCATTATGAGCCTTGGAATAGAGTCAGCAGGTAAAAGGCCCCTTTCATCTACAGAAGGAACTTTCAACATTCACAGAAAATGGATCTGCCTTTATGTATGTGCCACCAAACTGGTGGACTGGCAGCTCCAGTCCCAATACCAAACACACAAATTTCACATTTGCTATTTCCACTTAAATAACTACGGGGGAGAGATGCTACTTTCATTTGTCCCTATTTTTAATAAAATTGTCAAGAAGATTAGGCAGTGTCACAAGTCTGAGATGTTCTTAACACAGAACAAGGAGACCATCACTCTGCATCACAATGAAGAAAGAGTTACTGAAATATTATGCAGTATCTTTAATTCGATCAAAAGATTTATGTTCACGCACATACTCAGTAGATAGTCCTCATACATAGCTAGCAGAGCTGATGTTTAGGGGACGCATCAAAACGGCTGTTTCCCCTCTGCTGAAGTGCACTGAGTGCTCTCTTCATTGCCTACCATTATTTCACCTGTAATTGTTCCTTCATAAATTTTTGGAAGCCTCAAACAAGAGGTTCAGAGCAGTGAATACCAGATGAAAAATTAAACACCAGTGCAATAGTATATTCTTCAGCGCTGCTAGTGAAACGCCTACCTGTGTGGATCCCCCTTTCTGACTGACTTCCCTAACCTGCAACTACAAGAACCACTATAATCCTTTTTTATAGCTGCGCTGTGAAATTTCATTGATTACTTGCACATGTATCAAGAATTTTTGCTGAAGTGAACTAACAGCAAAAATCTATAGTTTTTAAGAAGCAGGTCATTCCAAAGTGAGTTCAAAAGCACAGAAAGCTTCTGGAAATCCAACAAACAGAAACCCCCAAAACAAACAAACAAAACCCAAAATACTACTAATAAAAATAAACAACAAAAACCAAACAGCCACACAAATCTTTTGGACTATAGCAAATATAGCCTCACGTAACAGAATGTGTAAACCATGCCATCTCACATCAGCTTTGACAAATGGTTATATGCATCTTTTTGCCATCTCCTTTTCACATTTGCTGCTCAGTTTTGGACCAAGAGGACTTCGTTCTGACCTAAAACTGTTGATTCCCCAACAACAAAACCTCACAAACACCACTTAGAACATTGTGACACACCAACAAGGCCAGCACACCTGACAATCTATTTCCAGGTTAATCTCAGTAATTCTTTGGACTTACCATGCTGCACAAATAAAAACACTAGCATGCATGCTTTTTTTGATAAACCTTTCAGATCAAACTTCCAGCATAAGATTTCTTCAGACAGGACGAGGCAAGAAAATTCTGCAAATAGAAAGTGTCTAGGAGTTGGATAAGCAGAGAGAGACTACCTATACTTACACAGAACTATCTGTAAGCCAGGACCAGAGAGGATTAGTCATCATATACAAGAGCACAAGGAATTACACTTCTGACTCAAAACCAAATTTCTAGTTGAAACAGATAGAAAAAGACATGGGACAAGCCTGGCAGTCTCATGAACAGATGAGTCTGACAGATGCATTAAGGTCCTCTCTATGTCAGTATCCCGAGGCACTCAAGCTTGTCCAACATATATGAGCTTCTCAGTTAACTCAGAAGCAGTGCTAGAAAGCCACAATTTAAAACAAAACAAAACAAAAAAACCCCCACTAAAACCCAACCTGAAGCCCTGGCCAGAATAGTGAAAAAATCAGTTATAATTCTTCTTATGACTGATCATGAGAAAGTGTGTCACTTACGCATTTCCTGACTTTTCAGTTTGACAACTCAATGTTTTAATACAGGCTTCATACTTAATAGACATATAATCACTCATCTGCCACACTACTATTCTAGAAAGGCAATCTAAAAATTTAAATATGACTAGACAAGCTGATAACTCATAGTTAACATCATAGATTGGATTACTTACAACAATAAATAACGAGAATTTCTGAAGGCTCTACCTTGATTGGTTTATTAAAATCTCCGCCACAGAATGTATGTAAGGGAACACTGAACTTCCTCCAGCACGGATTTAAGTTGTTCTTAATCACCTAAAAAACATTAGAGTATAACGTCATGTGAGGGATGTGGCGTGCAAGTCACTAAGAAACATAACAGGACGCTGTCTAAGAACAGCCTCAGTCACTTCAACCCTGACGTGCACGGACGGCCAGCAAAAAGGTCTGTAAGAAATAAAAGCTGAAGTTCAGGACAAAGGTAAATTTTAGAGACAAGCCAACCTAACAACTCATCACCACCGAAAGGGAGCAAAGTTCTGCCACTTTCTCTCTTGGTGCACGGTTGGACTCTTCACTAGACCAGCTTAATCCAGTCACCAGGCAGCAAATAAACAGTTTTCTGCCAGGTTAGCGAGCAGAATCCCTTTTTTTAGGATACAGGACAACTTTAATTGCAGAACTGGTGCAAAGCATGACCAGGAGTGGGACTCCCTCTTTTGCTAAGTGTAAGCTGTCTGATCAACTCAAGGAAAACATCAGCGTAAAAATACTACCTCTGATCTGTATACCAGCTGCCACGTTCCAACATCACTCTGCTTTATAAAACTCCAAAAATGGATCCGATTTACCTAAGAAATCCTGCAAACAAAAACCCAACAGAAGTAATCAGCTTCCTGCATTTTACTCAGATGAGAGAAGAGCTGGCAAACCAGCACACAATACTTCAAACAAAGCACAAGGTCAAACAATCTGTATACGTTTTCCTCTCCTTTATTCTACTTTTCTCTTTTAAACTGCTTGCCACGGGGACAGTTTTTGCTAAACACCT
>NW_010127661.1:0-2769 GCF_000699245.1 Pterocles gutturalis | reverse complement strand
TAAAATAAAAATATAAATTAAATTTTAGTCCCACATAAGTAACTAACATTATACTAAAGTGAAAAACAAAAGCACAGGGCACAAAATTCAGCTCCACTATCTTTTGTTTATACACCATTATTTTCCTAGCAGCATTCTAAGGCTGGCCAATTAACTCCATTACTTAATTTCTCTACTGTTTACTGATAAATGCATTTAGGGTTTTGTAGTTGTCTTCATCCAATAAAAGTAGAATTGTGAAAACATTTCGATCACCCTATACAAACTATTTCTAAAAACTGTTGCTTTAACTAAAACTTTATTTTGACAGTACCACCTCAAAAACTTCATTTAATAAATTACCACACAGTTGAGAAAATCAGCAACAGACTAGAAACTTTCCCCTGTGGACAGCAACTTCAAATTCAGTCAACACCCACTATCCATCACACAACCAGAGCTTGGCACACTGGAAGGACTCAATCACTGGGTCACTTGTGATCTTGTTGATCCACTCTATCACTTGTAAACAATTATCACTCATCAGTCTTACTCTAGTTTGAGAATACGTTCACTTAGTACAGCTGTCAAAATCACCTCTCTCTATAAACACTGAAAGCACTTTTGTTCTCACCTATAAGCTGCAGCCTGCTATCTGTCATAACAGTGGAGTCATGCTATAAACCAGGTGAGGAAGCTGAATAAACTCTGCAAGTCAAGCACTGTGTCCCCTCTTTCCAAAAAGCACCAAGTTAGATCAAATAGTCCAAGTCAGGATCACAGCCCAGCCCAAACACCTGTGTCAGCACAACTGCAACAGCAACTTATAGGACATTGAGGAGAGTATCTTCAATTCATACTACAGGAAACAACAAACTTCAGCACAGATTACTGCTTTGCCAACTGACGTATGGTTAATCTATGTGTCAACACATGGCTCTAGGAAATAAAACAGATTTGCCTGAACAACATTTGTCTTTTGAAGATAGCCTCTGGTATTGGCACTATTGTGGATAGATACCTAGAAGCAGGGCAAAAAAAATTGTCACAGCAGTTACTGTTACTCCCCCCAGCTACCAAGACCACTCTTCCATCAAGGTTTGCAGCCTAGTGTATTGGAATAAACCAAAGCCAGACCAGGTTACCTTAATCAGCTGGACTGAAAATTGCAGTGACTCAGGAGCTGATTCATAAACAGGTCCAACGTCCTTGTCTCAGAGTGAAAGACGGAGGACTGTACCAACATCAACCATTTAACATTAAACCACTGACACACGCCTCTCAAGACTCCCAATAAGGTGACCATATACATTACAAACCTTGTACCACCACAGCTAACGTTCAAGGCAACAGCAGAGACAGTCACCCCAGGCACTGGAGAAAATAAACATCTTATGATGCTGTCGAGCTCCCCTACAGCAAGCAACAGTGCACCTGTGCATCTGCCTTCGTATGCTGTATCTATTCAGCAATTATAGAGAGACATTCAGTTTTCCAAAGCTATTAAACCAACATTACCAAATCTCTCAAATTTCCCACCCCACTTTGTTAAAAGCATTGCCTATTATTTGCTGTTCTGTGAGACGTATTTCAGAATATTTAAATTTTTCCAAGATCAGAGGCTACACTATCTATTTGTAAAAACATGTAAAATGAAAATGGTTGTCAGAAAGAGCCTCATTCCTTGGAATATCCCAAAGCCACTGCTTAGTTCAAGAGGCCGGACTTAGTCATGGGAAACAATGTGTCTCCCCAATAGTAAACTGATAAAAAAACACTGTCATTGCCATTGCATCAACACTTCCACAACTGAACAGAGTAGTGACAGTGTGGCAACAAATCTATATGTCAATACCAACCTTCACCCTACCACGGCACAGAGAATACTGTAGATGATTTTTTACACAAATAAGAAATCTTCCAAGATTTATAACAATGTGCCCCCTAAACAGTCCATTGGATGGTTGGCCTGTTTCATTTGTGCATTGTTTTGCAGTGGGTGTGCAATCAAACATAAACACAAGAACACATATGCATACTCTTTGCCTAAAGTCCCTCATACTTACAGCTAAATCATCAGCTCCTAAATTTCCACCAGGACAGACTGCCAGTTCCACTGTAATGTTTTAAAGTAGCTGAGCCTCTAACTCAGACATGTGAGCCCAAACATCAATGCCAAATCCTTGTTTCTCTGAACCATGCAAGCACATCTCTCTCAAGCCAGGCTTTCACAGGCTGAATCCCCAACACCACAACCACCACATACTCCATCTGCATGTTCAGCCTGACACAGTCTCCTACAACTGAAGTTTGCACGTCTTCTGCAGACGAAGCCACTACAGCCTTCCACTTGTCCTTCACTGACAGAGCCCTCCTGTCTCCATGTCCCCTGCAGGCTAACCCTAAATGCTACACTTGCAGTCAACCTTAGATGCCAGTCACAAAAGACACATCTTTCTCTTGGTGTCTCAACCTCTCACCTCAGATTCTCTCTGTTGATTCCCCTGAAAGTTTCCATACTTTGACCCCAGTTCCCCCACTTCCTATATATTTTGCTCCCCTGGGGCTTCATCGCTGAGTCACACAGACGGTGGACACCCCTCCCTCCCTCCTCTTCCAGGCCACCTTTGCTTTTAAACACCATCTAACTCTCTACTCCCTGCACACAGGCACATGTCCAACCTCTCTCCCCAGGCCGAGCATCCCCACACTCCCGAGGGGAGCACCCAGACCTCCCGTGCCAGGGCACCGCACCGCCTCCAGCCTTCTCGACGCCAAAACCCCAACGCG
>NW_010127660.1:0-8810 GCF_000699245.1 Pterocles gutturalis | reverse complement strand
CCCAAACCATTCTATGATTCTATGATAGTGGGTGTTTTTTGGGTTGGGTTGTTTGTTTTTATGTGTAAATGGCTTAAGATACTTAAAAATTGTAAGGAAGATAGGTAAGTATTTTGAAAGAGTTATTTGTCTTCTTATATAGCAAACTACTTATTTTTTCCCCATGGAACAGTGTTACTTACAGATTTTGGAAAATGGGGACCTAGACGATATCTTCAGAGAACTACTTCTGTGAAGAGCAATACTGCATCAAAGCGAAATGCCTGAACTCATAACCTATTTTTCATTTGCATAGTTGTAGTTATCAAACCCATCTGTTTTTGTTACTCATGGGCAAAGTTGTTGCAGTTTGGCAAGGCTGTAGCCTCCTGCCCTAGCTGCACCTGAATTTACAATGTAACTTGTACATTTTAAAATTTCTATTTAAAAGTACTGGGCTTATTTTTCCCCTACCAGTTACACTTAACACAAAAACTTAAATCCTATAAAAAGTCAAGATAAATATTATCACAGAAATCTGAAGATGATACTATATAATAAATATTCAATGTGTAAATATCTTGACTTCCTCAAAACGAAGAACTTGTGCAGGAATCTGAGGAGGATAGGTTGGGCAGTGTTGAAAGTATAAGGAAAATTATTTTAAGAAAATGCATGCATTAAAACTTTCTTTTTGACAAGCTTGGAACACTTTCTGAGAGCTTATTAATGTTCATGTAGATCAGGTTTCTGAGACCTGCTAAATGGATGCTTTATATTAAATAATAGGTTTAGAATATTTATCACATTCCTATGTTTTACATGCCAATGTTGAATTTTCACAGATGCACAGAATTGTTTAGGTTGGAAGAAACTCTTGAGATCATGTGGTCTAACTTGTCCAATGTTTCTGGTAGAGCAGATTGCCCAGGACTCTGTCCAGTCAGAATTTTATATACCTGAGAAATTTTATGTGCTTTAGGAAGGCCTCTATGAACTTTAGATGGATGGGTGGTGGTGGTGGTAGTTGTTGTGGTGTGGTTTTTTTTCCCTTTCACCCCACTTCTGAATCAGACTTTGGAACCAGGGGAGGGGAGAGATGAGAGAAGAAGAGGGAGTGTTTCTGTGTTGGACCGTATTTGAAAATGAAAAATTTTTCACATTTTTAGGGTACATATTGTACTAAGGAGCATAGGTGTAAGTAAGAGTATAAAGACTGTGATCAGCAAAGATGAGGCTGTGGCTTTCTTGCAGGGCAATGTTAAAAGAGGCTGAATTTAGTTCCTTGTGTGTCAGTTTGGAAGTTGGGAGAGGAGCGCTCAGTCCTCTGATTTGCTCTCTTTCTCTTGTATGACCTTTATAGGGTGAGTTGCATGCAAAGTTGCGGATACCTAGCACATGCTGAACGAAACAGGAGCTAAGCGCGTAAATGCCCATTTATAATGTGAATTTTGGTGCTCTTCAGGTGAGATCAAGAAAAACATTTTGATGCCTGAACTGGAATTTTGGTATAATATATGCGCTAAAGACCAGTTCCTGGTTCCCCAGTAAATACTTAAATGATTGAAAGGAGTTACTTAAGTATTCATTAGCAATATTCATTGAGCACCTGACATTGTTATATATGTATCCACAGATACATTGCTGTGCTGGCTGAGGTAACATTCACGGCTGAAGTGTTCCTGTTCCCAAGTCTTTGGGGCATGGTTGCGTTGGGAAGTGCAGAACACACATGTGGCTAATACTGAATTTCTCATACAGCCCTGCTGCCATAATTTAATTTAAAAATGCAGTTAGCATTGATGATAGTTACCTGATGTACATTAGTTGAGAGGTTAGAGCACTTGTGCAAGAATTTGGAAAACTCAAGTTAAGTGGATCTTGCACTCTGAGGGAATTCAAGCCTTTATTTCCAAGTACCACATTGAAAAGGAATGAGAGGACCTTGCCCTCCTCCTGCAGGTTGTACCATGGGCTAACTGAAAATGTCAGATTCATGGATCCCCATTGAGAGAACTAGCAGGAAAAAGCATGACTGCATAGCTGAGTGATGATGGGTATTTGTCTTTTGCTTGTGTGTGTGCGTGTTCTCTCTCATACGTTCTCACTCTTTGTCACTCTCTGCTTTTCTGAATCTTCCCCCTTGCTGGAAGCATGGTACAGAAAGCACTCACACAGAGGCAGATGTACTTGTCCCTAAGCTGTTGGGGTTGCAATTGCCCAGCCTCACGGATAATTGTCTGTTTCCCCTACCAGTTGCCTCAAGGCTCACAAGGTGAGACTAGGCAAGGTACATCCCTACCTCATCAACAGAGCTGTAAGGTGCTCAGATTTCCTTGTGGAAGGACAATGAGTACCTATGATAAGACTTTTTTGGTAGAATTATACAGAGGTATCATACTCTGAATGCTGTAATTTTACTATATGGTAATAAGATGGCATTTTTTTATAGCATGATTCATGTACTTATTTACCTTAGGCAGTTGTAGAGCAAAAGTTATCAAAGTATCTAAGTGCTGGGATCTTAAGACTTCATGGTTACTGCGTTGTGATAATTTTCACATCAAACATTCTCAGTTAGAAAGTTAAAAGATATTTCATTGCTGATGCTGTTATATACCCTGCAAGGTCTGCCTGGTCTCTTTAAGATTGAAGCTTATTCTGCATATCAGCTATTTCAATATCGATAATAAAGGTTCTGATGGACAAGCTGTGCCCTTAGGAACACGCACACAAGCTATTTCTTTTGCAGTAGTGCCTAAAAGTTCCTCTCCGGATCTGTGTTGTGTAGTGCATGATAGTATTATAACCTGTTTAAACTAACTTCTAGCTCACTGCTTTAAAAGGACCAGTGCTGTCTGCTTCGAGCAGGTAGTTATTGTTCTTTCTTCTCTTAAGGATTCTGAGTGTATTCCTCTCTAGTTTTAGGAAGATGCTTAAGTGGCCAAGCAAGAGAAACAGGAGTGAGACTACAGCAGAAAACATTTTTGTGAGCCTTTGGGGCCAAGTAGATTAGCTGTGTACATCAAGATTACATAAAGCTGCAATGTTTTATTGTTTATACATTACTGTAAAGTGCATTAAGTCTTACAGGTATCCTGTTTTTTTCTCTTTTGATACTGGAGTTTAATTAGCATTTTAATATTTTATTTGCATTTGATATCCTTATTTATTTTATCACTACTTGAGCAGGGACGTTCAGACAAAATCTACAGTTGTCATTGGTTTTAACTAAATGAAACAGAAAAAAAACTTTGTTGTTTAGTGAGAAACAGATACATTTTGGTTTCCATCTGGCCTGTGTTGACTTTGTGTTGCAAGCTTGAGTAAAAATTCAGTGGAAAATAAGTACATTTATATGTACATATATCAAGAAAAGAGTACAAGCATTTTTTATTAAAGTCAAAGCAGCTAGAACTGACCGGAGAGGAAATCTCTCAAATAAAAAGGTATAACTATTTTCAAGAAGTTTCACTGACCTGAAGCACACACAGAGCTCATCCGATAGGAATTGCAAAGAGGGTGCAGAACAGACCCGCTTTCTGTTAGCGAGCACTTTCTGCAGAATTAATGATGCAGGGTCTATATGCTTGGGGAAAAGTGACTACCGCAGCTACTCACAGCGGTCAGGCAGGTAAAACTTTGGGAACACTGAACAGTACAGTAGAGGGATTGTGCACTGTGTGTTGGTGGTGCCATTGACTCCAGCCTGTCTGTAAAGTATATACAGCAAGTCTGTTCTGTGTGTGTGCATGTAGGTACTTGTGTGTGCATACATACATAAATACATACGTTTGTAAGTGTGCATGGAGTATAGCGGTTTCCTTTGTCACCTCCAAGCTGCATTTTTATTTTTCCCTTTTTGATCTAACATGACATATCTTTATGTGATAAAGCAGACCTTCTCTTCTCCATCTTTTATGGAGCTAGGACTAGGTACAGTTCAGAGTAGCATGGGGCACCGGAGCGAGCTTTATATGAAAGGCCAGGATGACTTAAGCTGTGTCAATATGAACTTCCAGGTTGATTCAGATAAACTATTCCCAGCATTGTATGTCGGCAATTTAGATAGTACTGTCAAATTATCCATTGACAGAGTAAGGCATTTCCCATTGTATGAGTTTTTCTTCTTCTGTTTTGTTTTATGTAGAGGAAAGGTATGTATATGTGTAGATATGCTTTTATATTACTGTATGTGGCACTACCAAATTTCTCATGTTCTCTTTATTTAGGCATCAGGATGTTGTGAGTATAGTCCGTAGAGTACACAAAGGGAATGCCAGTTGGCCTTTTCTATTACTTTATTTCTGTTTCTGTGCGTTGTTTCTATACATCTACAGCCAAATGAAAAACACTGCCACCTTTTTGCATACTTTTATTAGATCTATTTACACCTTTCTTCCTCTTCCACCTACACAGTGCACTGTGTGAAGCTTTTTCTAGTATGGGCTATACATCCTATGAAGCTTTGACAGTACGTTCTTGGTTTCGATGCATTTTGCAAATGTTCATAGATCAACCGACTGGTATGCTGACCAAGACAGATGCTGAGCGAACAGTTGGTAAGCATTCACATTTCCCTAATGTTTGCAGTAATGATTCTATATTGCAAAACTGGCAAACATTTTCAGCTAATTACAAAATGTATTTTTGTTTGTATCCCTTTACTTTTACCTAATTACAAAATGTGTTTCTTTACACTGCTTGTGCGATTTATTGATAGTTTGCCTCTTCTGCATGTGACAAATTTATCACAAACAAGGATAAAAGAGCTTGTTTCCTTGGAAGCAAAGAACAAAAACTTGCTCCCAAGGAGACAAGCTATTTTTCCCCCATGGAGAAACTGCTCTGAAAAAAAAGTGAAAATATGAAGTAAATAGTCAGAAATCATGCTGTGAATGCCCTAAAAGAAAAAAAAATAAAAAAAGAAAAAGAAAGGAAAAATAGGAAAAAAAAAAAAACTCTAGTTGCAAGTAATTCTTCCCTTTTCTGTATTGGTTATTTTGCTTTCTTAGAGCAATACTTCGTCACTTCTATAAAACACTGCAGTCCTAATTATTTGTAGAACACATCTTCTAGCAGCTATTTTTCATACACATTTTGTAGATTTTGAAGAAAACCATCAGTAAAATGAAAGACTTCTTTATCCATACTTAATAGTCTTCATTCTCATATATCTGTATTAGAAACATAACTAGTTTAAACGCATTCTTTGTCTAGAGAGATGCAGTCAGTTGCAGAATCCTTGTATTTTAGACATTTTAAAATCACGTTTCATTTTATTATTTTGGGACTAAAGTAAATAAAAAGTATAACTATATAGTATATTTACAGTTGTGGTCTCTTGTAACAAACAGGAAAAGCCTATATGGAACAGCTGACTGAAATGACAAGACTGATTTTTAAACTCCCAGAAGTAGAAAACATTCTTTCAAAGGCTCATGTTGAAGAGTCAGTTTTCAAGCAAGACCCTAAAAATGCTCTTGTGCAATTCATTAAGGTACTGTACATCTCTGTGTTAGCTTCATAGGACAATCTTAGGGAAAAGGAATTAAGTGTTGCATTTTGTTTAGTGTATAAGAAGAAATGACTCACGCAAACATTGTAAGAGACTTAGCAAGTTTATTTATATTTGTTTCAATGTTTCTGTTTTCTCAGGCTCTTGGTAGAACTTACAGTGGCCTTCAGACACTCCCTGAGAAATCTGCCATGGTAACAAAGACTCTGGAGTATTTAGGTGACGTATTGAAGTATGTAAAACCTTATCTGAAGGTAAAAGGACCTCCAGAAGGTCTGCAGCTTACATATTGGATCATAGGTAATTATTTTGTAACCTCTTTTCTTTTAGGAAATAGGTTTAAGGAATCAGTAAAATGTGATTTTTAATGCTTTAAAAAATATTTTAAGAAGTAAGAGGGGAAAAAATTCCTCCCTACTGTCCATGTTAATGGTTTGAAAAAAGCAAAGTCCCCAACATGTTACAGTTAGATATCTAATTTTCTTCCACTGATTTTCTTTGGTTTATATCCTGATGCTCAACCTCCTTGTGCTTTTTATTTTTTTAAATTACCCCTGCAAATCAGTGTTTTCAAAAGTAAGATGTTTTCTTGTCTTTTACCACTGAAAACCACCCGTTCTACCTAAACAAAAACAGAAGCAGTGACAAGCCAGTGAAGCAATGTTATGACATGAATCATATTTACTGGAGCTGTGATAGTGGACAGGTCGGCTTAGGAACGTAACTTCCTTTTAGAACTGCTCCTCTTACATACACTCTGTGCTATGTTAAAGCTCAAATTCTACTATTAATGAATTAATGAAAGTGTAGAACCACTGGTAGGATGGAAAAATAAGAGTGAATGTGCCAGTCTGACCTGCTTGCCTTTAAAAACAGGGTAAACCTTATGTATCTTAAAGACAGAGGTAACCATTTGCACATACATGCAGTGCACATCGTGATTATAGGGAGTACAGTGAAAAGCATGACCAAGATGCAAAAGGTGCATCCAATGTAGTGGAGTTTGAATTTTGTAAAATACTTTACTTTCCTATTGCAAGACTTGCATATTTTGATATACAAGACCTATGTGAAATTGAATGTTTTTAGATATCCAGATGTTGGGTTGGAACCTTGTAAAGTAACTTTAGATTGCTATTTTCCTTTCTGTTCTTTGCAGTAGGAAATGATTAATCTTCAGTCACGCTGTTGTGTGCAAGAAATTGTCCTTTCTTTTTAGTTAAGAAAACATTAAAATAAAAGGATATTTAAGTGTATTTCACTTCTCCACATTCAGTGGGCTTGTTAAATTATAAGGACAAAGCAAGAAACTTAACAGATCTAAACACCTCCTGTCTGAGATCAGATTATGTCTTCTACTGTCCCATACATCACAGCAGCGATAATAGAAGGAGTAGTTTTAGCTGGAATGAGCATGTTTCTTTCAAAGCAGGAAGCTTAGACAACATTATTAGAAGTATTGTTAAGTGATCGTTCTCTTTCTCTATGATTGATCATTGTGTTTTCTTTCACTCCACAAGATTAATGTTGTTTTGTGTTGTTTTTAGAGATGGTAATGGATGACTTTTATAGATTAATAATATCTTGTAACAGCCTACTTTTGATCTTTCATTATTTTCAAAGTTTCAAACATATTTTCTTGGGATATTCCTGTATTTTCAACCCAGCAAACACTTTCCTGCTTCTAATTAAATATAAACTTAACAATATCTGTGGGAACTAGTACATAGAAATCTTGTTTTATTTAATCTGTATTTTGAGTATTAACACTCACCAGTATAGAGTTGTTTTCTCAATAAAAATTACACCTCACCTGCAATAAAGATGTTTCTCAAAGTCAGAGTATTTACACATCAACACCTTTTTACCACTTTTTTTTTACAACTCAAAAGCAAGATCTTAAAACTGGCTCAAAGCTGTGCAAGTGATGCACTAATGTGTTGAAAACAAGAAAGATGTTCTCTGAGGCAGTCATTTTGTGGACTGAAACCCCACTAAGATCTGGAGAGACCCTGCTAATTTAATGGAGTTGACTGCCCCTCATTCTTTTTAATCTGCCAAATTAGATGCATTAAATACAATTTGAAAGGTACTTAGTGTTTTCCTAACATTGAATCACTGTGTTAGTAGTTGCTGATGGGGGCATGGTGGTATTAGACAAATGTGAAGGGAAGGCAAAGGCAGCATCTCTCTGTAAAAGGGGATGAATGCACACAGTAAGGTAAATGTTTAAGTGTTTGTGTGCTGATTGCAATAGTGTTATGTATCAAGTTTAGTTAATTTTTCTGCAGGAATGTGAGAGACTGTCCTTTCTTTAGCGTTACAGTACTTTTCCTAAAGCAGCTTCACTTGCCTAAAAGCTTGTAATGTATGGAACCAATTCAGTACTTTCATTTTGCTGAACTGTAAATGAACTTTGAGTTGTCTTGACTGGGCTTTTTCTAAGGGGATACCATCATATAAGTACATGGGGGTGAGACGTTTCAGGTGCCGTTGCTACTTTTGGATTATCTAATTTAACACAATTGGCTCTTTAGGCTTTCTTTTTTCCTGACTGTAAATTGCTTTGGGATTTCTTGATTTTTTATTTTTTTTTTTTCAACAGGGTGTCTGGTAAAGTTCTGGGCACCGATACTGGCTACTTCCAAAGCACAGCAACTCCTGTTCCGCATCGTGGATTGCTTACTGCTGCCACACTCTGTGCTCCAGCAGGACAAAGAGCTGCCTGTGGCTTTGCTGTCTGCCATTCAGGAAAGCCTACCTCTTTATCTTCAGGTAAATATCTGAACTAACTCTGTTATCAGCAGACAAATATATCTTCAGGAAAAGATTCATATTGCAGAGGATGTTTTCTTTTTTCCTAATCAAAACAGGCGTTGGCTGAATTTAAAGAAGCAGCAAAAGGGTTTTTTTCTTCTTGTGGAAGTGGAAGAAAAAATGCCACCCCATTGGCTTTCCTCTCATTGCATGCAGCTATGCTGTGGTACGCTCCAGAGCTGCTGGTCTAATTGCTGTACGTAGAGAAGCTTTTAGCCAACCTGCTGTTTATACTGGTCTCTGATGTGAGAGATTTCTGAAACAGTAGATCCAATAATCGTAATATGTAGCAAGACACTTGTTGAGATGACAGAGCAAACAAATGTTTTAAATCATCCTTGACTTGGCTAACTGTAGATAATTAAAGATGAGCTACTCTTTTTTTCGTTGTTCCTAGGAACAAAAGACAATCCTCTGCGATGCAGGGCACTGTTTTATCTTAATAGTTTATGTTTTCCTGAATCAAATTCTGTCGCGACCCAGCACACAGAACCAC